>NC_053025.1:511831593-511845169 GCF_003073215.2 Triticum urartu | reverse complement strand
TTTTTGTTCGCCACATGATATATGTTTTGCTTGGAGCGTCATTTTATTTTATTTTGTTTTGCTTGCTGTTTGAATAAAATACCAAGATCTTAAATTTTTAAATGTTAGAGAGTCTTCATATAGTTGCATAATTATTCGACTACTCATTGATCTTCACTTATATCTTTCGGAGTAGTTTGTCATTTGCTCTAGTGCTTCACTTATATCTTTTAGAGCATGGTGGTAGTTTTATTTTGAAGAAATATATGAACTCTCATGCTTCACTTAGATTATTTTGAGAGTCTTAAATAGCATGGTAATTTGTTTAAAATCCTAATATGCTAGGTATTCAAGATTAGTAAAATTTTCTTATGAGTGTTTTGAATACTAAGAGAAGTTTGGTGCTTGATGATTGTTTTGAGATATGGAGGTAATAATATCAAAGTCATGCTAGTTGAGTAGTTGTGAAATTGAGAAATGCTTGAGTTGAAGTTTGCAAGTCCCGTAGCATGCACGTATGGTAAACGTTATGTAACAAATTTGAAACATGAGGTGTTATTTGATTGTCCTCCTTATGAGTGGCGGTCGGGGACGAGAGATGGTCTTTTCCTACCAATCTATCCCCCTAGGAGCATGCGCGTAGTGCCGAGGTTTTTGATGACTTGTAGATTTTTGCAATAATTATGTGAGTTCTTTATGACTAATGTTGAGTCCATGGATTATACGCACTCTCACCCTTCCATCCTTGCTAGCCTCTTCGGTACCGTGCATTGCCCTTTCTCACATTCAGAGTTGGCGCAAACTTCGCCGGTGCATCCAAACCCCGTGATATGATACGCTCTTTCACACATAAACCTCCTTATATCTTCCTCAAAACAGCCACCATACCTACCTATTATGGCATTTCCATAGCCATTCCGAGATATATTGCCATGCAACTTTCCACCGTTCCGTTTATTATGACACGCATCATCATTGTCATATTGCTTTGCATGATCATGTAGTTGACATCGTATTTGTGGCAAAGCCATCGTTCATAATTTTTCATACATGTCACTCTTGATTCATCGCAATCCCGGTACACCGCCGGAGGCATTCATATAGAGTCATACTTTGTTCTAGTATCGAGTTGTAATCATTGAGGTGTAAATAAATAGAAGTGTGATGATCATCATTTTCTAGAGCATTGTCCTAAGTGAGGAAAAAAAGAAAAAAAGGGAGAAAGGCCATAAAAAAGAGAGAAGGCCCAAAAAAATGAGAGAAAAAGAGAGAAGGGACAATGCTACTATCCTTTGCCACACTTGTGCTTCAAAGTAGCACCATAATCTTCATGATAGAGAGTCTCTTGTTTTGTCACTTTCATATACTAGTGGGAAATTTTCATTATAGAACTTGGCTTGTATATTCCAACAAGGCCTCCTCAAGTGCCCTAGGTCTTCTTGAGCAAGCAAGTTGGATGCAAACCCACTTAGTTTCTTTTATTGAGCTTTCATACATTTATAGCTCTAGTGCATCCGTTGCAATGCAATCCCTACTCCTTGCATTAACATCAATAGATGGGCATCTCCATAGCCCATTGATTAGCCTCGTTGATGTGAGACTTTCTCCTTTTTGTCTTCTCCACATAACCCCCATCATATTCTATTCCACCCATAGTGCTATATCCATGGCTCGCGCTCATATATTGCGTGAAAGTCTATAGGTTTGAGATTACTAAAGTATGAAACAATTGCTTCGCTTGTCATTGGGGTTGTGCATGATGAGAGCATTCTTGTGTGACGAAAATGGAGCATGACTAAACTATATGATTTTGTAGGGATGAACTTTCTTTGGCCATGTTATTTTGAGAAGACATGATTGCTTAGTTAGTATGCTTGAAGTATTATTGTTTTCATATCAATATTAAACTTTTGTCTTGAATCTTATGGATCTGAATACTCATGCCACAATTAAGAAGAATTACATTGAAATTATGCCAAGTAGCACTCCGCATCAAAAATTCTGTTTTTATCATTTACCTACTCGAGGACGAGCAGGAATTAAGCTTGGGGATGCTGATACGTCTCCAACGTATCTATAATTTTTGATTGCTCCATGCTATATTATCTATTGTTTTGAATGTTTATGGGCTTTATTATACACTTTTATATCATTTTTGGGACTAACCTATTAACCCAGAGCCCAGTGCCAGTTTCTGTTTTTACCTTGTTTTAGGGTTTCGAAGAAAAGGAAAACCAAACGGAGTCCAATTGACCTGAAACTTCACGGAACCCATTTTTGGAAGGAAAGAAGCCCAGAAGACTTGACGTGCATGTAAGGGAAACTTCAAGGAGGCCACGAGGTAGGGGGCGCACCCACCCCCTGGGCGCGCCCTCCACCCTCGTGGGCCCCTCGTGGCCCCCCTAACGTACTTCTTCCGCCTATATATCTTCATATACCCTAAAAACATCCGAGAGCACAATAGATCGGGAGTTCCGCCGCCAGAAGCCTCTGTAGCCACCGAAAACCAATCTAGACCCGTTCTGGCACCCTGCCGGAGGGGGAAATCCCTCTCCGGTGGCCATCTTCATCATCCCGGTGCTCTCCATGACGAGGAGGGAGTAGTTCTCCCTTGGGGCTGAGGGTATGTACCAGTAGCTATGTGTTCGATCTCTCTCTCGCTCTCTCTCTCTCTCTCTCTTGTGTTCTTGATTTGGCACGATCTTAATGTATCGCGAGCTTTGCTATTATAGTTGGATCTTATGTTTCTCCTCCCCCTATACTCTCTTGTAATGAATTGAGTTTCCCCTTTGAAGTTATCTTATCAGATTGAGTCTTTAAAGATTTGAGAACACTTGATGTATGTCTTGCCGTGCGTATCTGTGGTGACAATGGGATACCACGTGATTCACTTGATGTATGTTTTGGTGATCAACTTGCGGGTTCCGCCCATGAACCTATGCATAGGGGTTGGCACATGTTTTCGTCGTGATTCTTCGGTAGAAACTTTGGGGCACTCTTTGAGGGCCTATGTGTTGGTTGAATAGATGAATCTGAGATTGTGTGATGCATATCGTATAATCATACCCACGGATACTTGAGGTGACATTGGAGTATCTAGGTGACATTAGTGTTTTGGTTGATTTGTGTCTTAAGGTGTTATTCTAGTACGAACTTAGGGCTGTTTGTGACACTTATAGGAATAGCCCAACGGATTGATTGGAAAGAATAACTTTGAGGTGGTTTCATACCCTACCGTAATCTCTTCGTTCGTTCTCCGCTATTAGTGACTTTGGAGTGACTCTTTGTTGCATGTTGAGGGATAGTTATATGATCCAATTATGTTATTGTTGTTGAGAGGACTTGCACTAGTGAAAGTATGAACCCTAGGCCTTGTTTCCACGCATTGAAATACCATTTATGCTCACTTTTATCATTAGTTGCCTTGCTGTTTTTATATTTTCAGATTACAAAAACCTTTATCTACCATCCATATACCACTTGTATCACCATCTCTTCGCCGAACTAGTGCACCTATACAATTTACCATTGTATTGGGTGTGTTGGGGACACAAGAGACTCTTTGTTATTTGGCTGCAGGGTTGCTTGAGAGAGACCATCTTCATCCTACGCCTCCTACGGATTGATAAACCTTAGGTCATCCACTTGAGTGAAATTTGCTACTATCCTACAAACCCTGCACTTGGAGGCCCAACAACGTCTACAAGAAGAAGGTTGTGTAGTAGACATCACTCCCCCAAGCTTAGGATTTTGGCCTAAGTTGGTCTATGGCCACGGTTGGCCTGGCGGATATCCATAATATTAGTTGGGTTCGTACTGCGAAGAAGAAGACTCTGATTGCCACTGGTTGGCAATCATCTCCGGGTCCCAATGGTAATTGGACTGTCGTGGAGGCTTAACTTGTGGTTCTGGCTCTGGCTCTGTGGCTGATGTAGGGTTCCGATAGGCGTGAATAGCCTCTAACGGAACAAGGTACTGGCCTGCAGATAAATCAAACAAGGAAGGAGCAGGCAGGGTAATAGTCTCAGGATGATGTTTGTCAAAGAACAATTTGTATTTAAGCTCCCCTTCCCTATTCTTAACAATAAAATGGTGTGCTACTATACTCTTATAATCTAAGTAAACACGAGGTAGCAATTTTTCTTCCTTCTCATAATGCCAAATAGGTATGTTAAAATGTGCAGCTAGGCGTGAAGCATAGATACCTCCAAAGATGGGGCCCTTTGTACGGTTCAGACTTAACCGTTTAGCAATAATACCGCCCATACTAACAGAGTTATCACTGAATAAACCGTGGAACAAAATAATAATATCAGGAACACTAAGGTTTCCATAGTTTCCACGACCAATTAAGCAACGACTAGCAAATATTGCAAAGTAGCGTAAAACAGGAAAATGTATGCTAGTGATTCGTGCATCGGAAACCTGCCTTGTTTCCCCTACAGTGATGGTATCAATAAACCCATCCACATCATCTCGATGTGGTTCCTCTACGCTGCCCTCGAAAGGGATCAAACAAACTCGACAAAAATCATAAAGTGACATCTCCTTATGCTCATCATATAAATAAAACTCCACCATAGGTGGTGAGCTCCTAGAATGGAAATGAAAGTTTTGCACAAAGATATTGGTGAGTAAGAGATACTGGTCGCATTGGTCGTCGAGGAAGGCGGTGAGGCCTGCATTCTCAGCCAATTCATAAAAATCATCATAAATCCTGGCTGCTCTCAAGAAATCATCGGAGGGCCATTCACGCGGCCTAACCTCCGTGGTGCGAGGCAGATTATATTTGGGCTTCTTTGCTTCTTCATTTTTCTTTTCCTTCGAGCTTTGGCTCGATGAGCCCCTCAAAAATCTCTTCATTATTCTCTGAAAAATTCTGAAATTTTTAGTAACTTCAAACAAAAGTGAACCAAGCTCAACAAAATTGATAGCAACAACTCCTACAAGTGCCTAGAGCTTATATCATGCATTAGAACTACTTTTGACCATATAAATTTGACATGCAAGCTCAAGAACATGGTCACCTAGGCAGCACAAATATGCAATGAATAAAGCACTAGAACAAAAACTAATTGGACCAATGGAGGAGTCACATACCAAGGAACAATCTCCCCAAGCAGTTTTGTGAGAGGTGCTTTGAGCAAGGAGATCGAAAATCGCAGCAAAATGAGCTAGAACTCGTGCTTGAGCTGGATATTAATGTTTGTGGGAGGAAGAAGAAGTGTGTGGGTGCAGGAATAAGTGGAGGAGGGCCACCGTGGGCCCACGAGGCAGGGGGCGCGCCTAGGGGGTAGGGTACGCCCTCCACCCTCGTGGCCAGGTGGATGCCCCCGTGTTGTGTTCTTGGTGACAAATTTCTCAAATATTCCAGAAAAAATATATATTAAATTTCAGCATTGAGACTTCTATTTTGAGGGTTATATTGCACGGATAATCAGATAACAGACAGAAAATATTTTATTTAATATAAATAACAGAAAGTAAAAGTGGGGTACAGAAGGTTGTGCCTTCTAGTTTCATCCATCTCATGATCATCAAAAGGAATCCACTAACAAGGTTGATCAAGTCTTGTTAACGAACTCATTCCGAATAACATGGAACCGGAGAAATTTCGAATAACACTATGTTACCTCAACGGGGATATGCACATCCCCAATAATAAGAATATCATATTTCTTCTTGACAGTAGGAAGAGGAAATTCAAAACTCCAAATATAATCGATGGAATTTTCCAATATAATTGATACTATGGACTTGAGGTTGTTTCCTCGGAAAGTGTACGGTATGCTCATTACCATTAACATGACAAGTGACATTGCCTTTAGTGCAATCAATAACAGCCCCTGCAGTATTCAAAAAGGGTCTTCCAAGAATAATAGACATACTATCGTCCTCGGGAATATCAAGAATAACAAAGTCCGTTAAAATAGTAACGTTTGCAACCACAACAGGCACATCCTCACAAATACCGACAGGTATAGCAGTTGATTTATCAGCCATTTGCAAAGATATTTCAGTAGGTGTCAACTTATTCAAATCAAGTCTACGATATAAAGAGAGAGGCATAACACTAACACCGGCTCCAAGATCACATAAAGCAGTTTTAACATAGTTTCTTTTAATGGAGCATGGTATAGTGGTACTCCTGGATCTCCAAGTTTTTGGTATTCCACCCTTAAAAGTATAATTAGCAAGCATGGTGGAAATTTCAGCTTTCCGGTATCTTTCTTTTATTTGTAATAATATCTTTCATGTACTTAGCATAAGGATTGGTTTTGAGCATATCAGTTAATCGCATACGCAAAAAGATAGGTCTAATCATTTCAGCAAAGCGCTCAAAATCCTCATCATCCTTTTTCTTGGATGGTTTGGGAGGAAAAGGCATGGGTTTCTGAACCCATGGTTCTCTTTCTTTACCATGTTTCCTAGCAACAAAGTCTTTCTTATCATAACGTTGATTCTTTGATTGTGGGTTATCAAGATCAACAGCAGGTTCAATTTCTATATCATTATCATTACTAGGTTGAGCATCATCATGAACATTATCACTAGTTTCAGGTTCATTACCAGATTGTGTTTCAGCATCAGAAATAGAAATATCATTTGGATTCTCAGGTGTTTCAGTAATAGGTTCACTAGAAGCATGCAAAGTCCTATCATTTTTCTTTTTCTTCCTTTTAGAAGGACTAGGTGCATCTATATTATTTCTCTGAGAATCTTGCTCAATTCTCTTAGGGTGGCCTTCAGGATACAAAGGTTCCTGAGTCATTCTACCACCTCTAGTCATAACTCTAACAGCATTATCATTATCCTTACTATTCAATTCATTGAGCAAATCATTTTGAGCTTTAAGTACTTGTTCTACTTGAGTGGTAACCATAGAAGCATGTTTACTAATAAGTTTAAGTTCACCTTTTACATTCACCCAAGTTTATATTTGAATTTTGTTTTTTCATTTTTTTTTCTTTTTTTTCTTTTTTTTTTTTTTTTTTTTTTTTTTTTTTTTTTTTTTTTTTTTTTTTTTTTTTTTTTTTTTTTTTTTTTTTTTTTTTTTTTTTTTCTTTTTCTTTTTTTTTTTTTTTTTTTTTCTTTTTTTTTTTTTCTTTTTTTTTTTTTTTTTTTTTTTTTTTTTTTTTTTTTTTTTCTTTGTTTTTTTTTTTTTCTTTTTTTTTTTTTTTTTTCTTTTTTTCTTTTCTTTTGTTTTTTTGTTTCTTTTTTTTTTTATTTTCTTTTTCATTAACATTCATGTTTTGAGCTTTAAGTACTTGTTCTACTTGAGTGGTAACCATAGAAGCATGTTTACTAATAAGTTTAAGTTCACCTTTGACATTAGCCATATAATCACCCAAGTGTTCAAGCATATTTGAATTGTATTTCAATTGTCTACCAAAATAAGCATTAAAGTCTTCTTGCTTAGCCATAAATTTATCAAACTCATCTAAGCATGGGCTAGCAAACTTAGTAAATGGGATTTCAGCTTTATCATATCTATAGAGAGAATTTACCTTTACTACCTGTGTCGGGTTATCAAGACCATGAGTTTCTTCAATAGGTAATGGATTAAGATCATATGTTTCTTCAACAGATAATCATAGAGGTAAATTAAGACCATGTATTTCTTCAACATTGCGACATATCAGAACGAATAGCAGAAGCAGGTTTAGGTGTCGCAAGCTTACTCAAAACAGAAGGTGAATCAAGTGCAGAGCTAGATGGCAGTTCCTTACCTCCCCTCATAGTTGAGGGATAATCTTGGTTTTGGATCTCTCAAGTTCTTCATAATGATAAGCAGATATAAATCCCAAGTGACTCAAAGAATAGAGCTATGCTCCCCGGCAACGGCGCCAGAAAATAGTCTTGATAACCCACAAGTATAGGGGATCGCAACAGTTTTCGAGGGTAGAGTATTCAACCCAAATTTATTGATTCGACACAAGGGGAGCCAAAGAATATTCTCAAGTATTAGCAGCTGAGTTGTCAATTCAACCACACCTGGAAACTTAATATCTGCAGCAAAGTATTTAGTAGCAAAGTAATATGATAGTAGTGGTAACGGTAGCAAAAGGATGTAGCAAAAGTAATGTTTTTGGTATTTTGTAGTGATGATAGCAATAGCAACGAAAAGTAAATAAGCGAAGAACAATATATGGAAAGCTCGTAGGCAATGGATCAGTGATGGAGAATTATGCCGGATGCGGTTCATCATGTAATAGTCATAACCTAGGGTGACACAGAACTAGCTCCAGTTCATCAATGTAATGTAGGCATGTATTCCGAATATAGTCATACGTGCTTATGGAAAAGAACTTGCATGACATCTTTTGTCCTACCCTCCCGTGGCAGCGGGGTCCTATGAAACTAAGGGATATTAAGGCCTCCTTTTAATAGAGTACCGGAACAAAGCATTAACACATAGTGAATACATGAACTCCTCAAACTACGGTCATCACCGGTAAGTATCCCGATTATTGTCACTTCGGGGTTAACGGATCATAACACATAATAGGTGACTATAGACTTGCAAGATAGGATCAAGAACTCTCATATAATTGATGAAAACATAATAGGTTCAGATCTGAAATCATGGCACTCGGGCCCTAGTGACAAGCATTAAGCATAGCAAAGTCATAGCAACATCAATCTCAGAACATAGTGGATACTAGGGATCAAACCCTAACAAAACTAACTCGATTACATGATAAATCTCATCCAACCCATCACCGTCCAGCAAGCCTACGATGGAATTACTCACGCACGGCGGTGAGCATCATGAAATTGGTGATGGAGGAAGGTTGATGATGACGATGGCGACGGATTCCCCTCTCTGAAGCCCCGAACGGACTCCAGATCAGCCCTCCCGAGAGTTTTAGGGCTTGGCGGCGGCTCCGTATCGTAAAACTGCATGAATCCTTCTCTCTGATTTTTTCCCCGAAACCAAATAGAGTTGGAGTTGGAGTCGGAGGAGCTCCAGGGGGCCCACGAGGTAGGGGGCGCGCCCCCCACCCTCGTGGACAGGTGGTGGGCCCCCTGCCTTCATCTTTTGCAGGTATTTTTTATTTTCCAAAATTTCCGTGAAGTTTCAGGTCATTCCGAGAACTTTGTTTCTGCACATAAATAACACCATTAATTCTGCTGAAAACAGCGTCAGTCCGGGTTAGTTCCATTCAAATCATGCAAGTTAGAGTCCAAAACAAGGGCAAAAGTGTTTGGAAAAGTAGATACGACGGAGATGTATCAGTAGCAAATAATTTCATAAGTTCATCCATCTTTCCACTCAAAACATTAATTTCTTCTATCGCATGCATTTATTAGTAGATCTTTCAGTGTGCCATTGAGAATAATTAACCATAATATTATCTAGGAGTTTAGTAGCTTCTCCTAAAGTGATTCCATAAAAGTGCCTCCCGCGGCCGAATCTAAAAGATTTCTAGAAGCAAAATTCAATCCGGCATAAATTTTATAATCATCCACAAATTTAAACCATGAGTAGGGCAATTACGTATCATTAATTTCATCCTCTCCCAAGCTTGTGCAACATGTTCATGATCAAGTTGCTTAAAATTCATAATATCGTTTCTAAGAGAGATGATCTTAGCGGGAGGAAAATACTTAGAGATAAAAGCATCTTTGCACTTGTTCCAAGAATCAATACTATTTTTAGGCAAAGACGAAAACCAAGCTTTAGCACGATCTCTAAGCGAAAAAGGAAATAGCTTCAATTTAACAATATCATTATCCACATATTTCTTCTTTTGCATATCACACAAATCAACGAAGCTATTTAGATGGGTAGCGGCATCTTCACTAGGAAGGCCGGAAAACGGATCTTTCATGACAAGATTCAGCAAAGCAGCATTAATTTCACAAGATTCAGCATCGGTAAGAGGAGCAATCGGAGTGCTAATAAAATCATTGTTGTTGGTATTGGTAAAGTCACACAATTTAGTGTTATCTTGAGCCATCGTGACAAGCAAGCAATCCAACACACAAGCAAACAAAAACGCAGCAAAAAGAGGCAAATAGAGAAAGAGAATAGAGAGAGAGGCGAATAAAACGGCAAGGGTGAAGTGGGGGAGAGGAAAACGAGAGGCAAATGGCAAATAATGTAATCGGGAGATAAGGGTTGTGATGGGTACTTGGTATGTTGACTTTTGCGTAGACTCCCCGGCAACGGCCCAGAAATTCTTCTTGCTACCTCTTGAGCACTGCGTTGGATTTCCTTGAAGAGGAAAGGATGATGCAGCAAAGTAGCGTAAGTATTTCCCTCAGTTTTTGAGAACCAAGGTATCAATCCAGTAGGAGGCTACGCACGAGTCCCTCGTACCTGCACAAAACAAATAACTCCTCGCAACCAACGCGATAAGGGGTTGTCAATCCCTTCACGGTCACTTACGAGAGTGAGATCTGATAGATATGATAGATAATATTTTTGGTATTTTTGTGATAAAGATGCAAAGTAAAATAAAAGCAAAGTAAAAAAGCAAAGGAAATAACTAAGTATTGGAAGATTAATATGATGAAGATAGACCCGGGGCCATAGGTTTCACTAGTGGCTTCTCTCAAGAGCATAAGTATTTTACGGTGGGTGAACAAATTACTGTTGAGCAATTGACTGAATTGAGCATAGTTATGAGAATATCTAGGTATGATCATGTATATAGGCATCACGTCCAGACAAGTAGACCGACTCCTGCCTGCATCTACTACTATTACTCCAACATCGACCGCTATCCAGCATGCATCTAGAGTATTAAGTTCATGAAAACAGAGTAACGCCTTAAGCAAGATGACATGTTGTATAGAACGTAGCAAATTCAAAATTTTCCTACGTGTCACCAAGATCTATCTATGGAGTCATCTAGCAACGAGGGAGGAGTGGATCTACATACCCTTGTAGATCGCGCGCGGAAGCGTTCAAGAGAACGGGGTTGATGGAGTCGTACTCGTCGTGATCCAAATCACCGATGATCCTAGCGCCGAACGGACGGCACCTCCGCGTTCAACACACGTACGGAGCAGCGACGTCTCCTCCTTCTTGATCCAGCAAGGGGGGAGGAGAGGTTATGGAGATCCAGCAGCACGACGGCGTGGTGGTGGAAGTAGCGGGATTCCAACAGGGCTTCGCCAAGCGCTGCGGGAGGAGGGAGATGTGTCACGGGAGGGAGAGGGAGGCGCCAGGGCTTAGGTATGGTTGTCCTCCCTTCCCCCCACTATATATAGGGCCAAGGGAGAGGGGGAGGGCGCAGCCTTGCCCCTTCCTCCAAGGAAGGGTGCGGCCAAGGGGGGGAGGAGTCCATCCTCCCCAAGGCACCTCGGAGGTGCCTTCCCCCTTTAGGACTCTCCCTTTTCCTCTCTTGGCGCATGGGCCTCTTGGGGCTGGTGCCCTTGGCCCATATAGGCCAAGGCGCACCCCCTACAGCCCATGTGGCCCCCCGGGGCAGGTGGCCCCACCCGGTGGACCCCCGGGACCCTTCCGGTGGTCCCGGTACAATACCGGTGACCCCGAAACTTGTCCCGATGGCCGAAATAGCACTTCCTATATATAATTCTTTACCTCCGGACCATTCCGGAACTCCTCGTGACGTCCGGGATCTCATCCGGGACTCCGAACAACTTTCGGGTTACCGCATACTAATATCTCTATAACCCTAGCGTCACCGAACCTTAAGTGTGTAGACCCTACGGGTTCGGGAGACATGCAGACATGACCGAGATGACTCTCCGGTCAATAACCAACAGCGGGATCTGGATACCCATGTTGGCTCCCACATGTTCCACGATGATCTCATCGGATGAACCACGATGTCAAGGACTTAATCAATCCCGTATACAATTCCCTTTGTCTAGCGGTACGATACTTGCCCGAGATTCGATCGTCGGTATCCCGATACCTTGTTCAATCTCGTTACCGGCAAGTCTCTTTACTCGTTTAACACATCATCCCGTGATCAACTCCTTGATCACATTGTGCACATTATGATGATGTCCTACCGAGTGGGCCCAGAGATACCTCTCCGTCACACGGAGTGACAAATCCCAGTCTCGATTCGTGCCAACCCAACAGACACTTTCGGAGATACCCGTAGTGCACCTTTATAGCCACCCAGTTACGTTGTGACGTTTGGCACACCCAAATCACTCCTACGGTATCCGGGAGTTGCACAATCTCATGGTCTAAGGAAATGATACTTGACATTAGAAAAGCTTTAGCATACGAACTACACGATCTATGTGCTGCTTAGGATTGGGTCTTGTCCATCACATCATTCTCCTAATGATGTGATCCCGTTATCAACGACATCCAATGTCCATGGTCAGGAAACCGTAACCATCTATTGATCAACGAGCTAGTCAACTAGAGGCTTACTAGGGACATGGTGTTGTCTATGTATCCACACATGTATCTGAGTTTCCTATCAATACAATTCTAGCATGGATAATAAACGATTATCATGAACAAGGAAATATAATAATAACTTATTATTTGCCTCTAGGGCATATTTCCAACAGTCTCCCACTTGCACTAGAGTCAATAATCTAGTTCACATCGCCATGTGATTAACACTCACAAGGTCACATCGCCATGTGACCAACATCCAAAGAGTTTACTAGAGTCAATAATCTAGTTCACATCACTATGTGATTAACACTCAATGAGTTCTGGGTTTGATCATGTTGCTTGTGAGAGAGGTTTTAGTCAACGGGTCTGAACCTTTCAGATCCGTGTGTGCTTTACAAATCTCTATGTCATCTCCTAGATGTAGCTACCACATCTATTTGGAGCTATTCCAAATAACTGTTCTACTTGGAGCTATTCTAAATTGTTGCTCCATTATACGTATCCGGATCTCTACTCAGAGCTATCCGATAGGTGTTAAGCTTGCATCGACGTAACTCTTTACGTCGAACTCTTTATCACCTCCATAATCGAGAAAATCCTTAGTCCACTAGTTACTAAGGATAACTTTGACCGCTGTCCTGTGATCCATTCTTGGATCACTCTTGTACCCCTTGACTGACTCATGGCAAGGCACACTTCAGGTGCGGTACACAGCATAGCATACTGTAGAGCCTACGTCTTAAGCATAGGGGACGACCTTCGTCCTTTCTCTCTATTCTGCCGTGGTCGAGCTTTAAGTCTTAACTTCATACCTTACAACTCAGGCAAGAACTCCTTCTTTGACTGATTCATCTTGAACACCTTCAAGATCATGTCAAGGAATGTGCTCATTTGAAAGTACCATTTAAGCGTTTTGATCTATCCTTATAGATCTTGATGCTCAATGCTCAAGTAGCTTAATCCAGGCTTTCCATTGAAAAACACTTCCAAATAACCCTATATGCTTTCCAGAAATTCTACGTCATTTCTGATTAACAACATGTCAACAACATATATTCATCAGAAATTCTATAGTGCTCCCACTCACTTCTTTGGAAATACAAGTTTCTCATAAACTTTGTATACACCCAAAATCTTTGATCATCTCATCAAAGCATACATTCCAACTCCGAGATGCTTACTCCAGTCCTTAGAAGGATTGCTGGAGCTTTGCATACTTATTAGCATCTTTCAGGATTGACAAAATCTCTCTCT
>NC_053025.1:511793149-511830256 GCF_003073215.2 Triticum urartu | reverse complement strand
TTTAAATCGGTGTAATCCACACACATACGCCACGTGCCGTTCTTTTTGAGTACAGGCACCGGGTTGGCCAACCACTCTGGGTGAAAGACTTCCACAATGAACCCGGCCGCCAAGAGCCGGGCCACCTCTTCTCCAATGGCCTTGCGCCTTTGCTCGTTGAACCGTCAGAGAAATTGCCTGACCGGCTTAAACTTTGGATCAATATTGAGAGTGTGCTCAGCGAGTTCTCTCGGGACACCCGGCATGTCAGAAGGTTTCCATGCAAAGATGTCCCGGTTCTCACGGATGAACTCGATGAGCGCGCTTTCCTATTTTGGATCCAAGTTGGCACTGATGATGAACTGCTTGGACGAGTCGCCGGGCACAAAATCAACCATCTTGGTGTCATCAGCTGACTTGAACTTCAACACCGGTTCCTGCTCCGTTGCTGGCTTCTTTAAAGATGTCATGTCTGCCGGGTCAACATTATCCTTATAACTTTAACTCTTCTGTTGCACAAACCGACTCAGCATATGCAACATCTCCTTCTTCACACTCCAAGGCTATTTTCCGGCTTTCATGTACTGTAATGGTGCCCTTATAACCCGGCATTTTGAGCTGCAAATACACATAACATGGCCGAGCCATGAACTTGGCGTAAGCCAGCCGTCCAAACAGAGCATGATATGGGCTTTTGATCTTAACCACCTCAAAGGTTAATTTCTCCGCTCTGGAATCATATTCATCCCCAAAGGCTACTTCCAGTTCAATCTTACCAAGTGGGTATGCCGACTTGCCAGGTACCACACCGTGAAAAACAGTGTTGGATTGCTTAAGACTCTTATCAGTCAACCCCATCCGACGGAACGTCTCATAGTAGAGGATGTTGATGCTACTGCCTCCATCCATGAGTACTTTAGTGAATTTATATCCACTAACCTGAGTCGCTACTACCAAGGCCAAGTGACCCGCATTATCAACCCGGGGAGGATGATCCTCTCTGCTCCACACAATAGGCTATTCTGACCATCGTAAGTAACGTGGAATCGCCGGTTCAACGACATTGACAGCCCTCTAGTGAAGCTTCTGGTCCCTCTTGCACAAGCTAGTGGTAAACACATGATATTGCCCACTATTCAACTGTTTTGGGTTGCTCTGATATCCGAACTGTTGCTGCTGATTACCTTGGCCGGGTTGTGGATTATAACCTCCTTGGTTACCCGTATGACCCTGACCGTGAAAGCCGCCTCCACCTGAACCGGCGCCCGGGCCATGAAAGCCGCCTCCACCTGAACCGCCGCCAGGGCCATGACTTCCATCAAGTGCATTTGAATTTTTAAACGCCTTCATGATTGTACAATCCTTCCAAAGATGGGTGGCTGGCTTCTCCCAGGTGCCGTTTCTTAGACAAGGTTCATTCAATAGTTGCTCAAGGGTGGGACCTGACCCGCCCGACCGAGGGGGTTGCCTACCCTTGCGTCGTTGATTGTTGCCCTGCACATTGGTGTTAGCCACAAATTCGTCAGTTTTACGTTTATTGCCTCCTTGATTTGCCGGGTTATGCTGGTGACCCTTGTCGTCGCCATTCTTCTTTCCCTTCCCTGTCTTTTCTTCATCAGACACATGGTCCTTGGTACTATCGGAATCATCATAGTTGACGAGAGCCGCCATCAACTGGCCCATGTCATTGCAGTCACGTTTAAGCCGCCCCAACTTCTGCTTCAGAGGTTCAAAACGGCAATTTTTCTCCAACATTAAGACTGCCGAGCCGGCATCCATCTTATCAGATGAATGAATTATCTCCTTGACCCGGCGCACCCAATGGGTTGTGGACTCACCTTCCTCTTGTTTACAATTAGTCAGGTCCACGATTGACATAGGTTGTTTGCATGTGTCCTTGAAGTTCTGAATGAACCGGGCTTTTAACTCTGCCCATGAGCCGATGGAATTGGGGGGCAATCCTTTTAGCCAAGTGCGAGCTGTTCCATCCAACATCATAGTGAAATACTTAGCCATTGTCGCGTCGCTGACCTCCAACAACTCCATTGCCATCTCATAACTCTCAATCCAGGCCCCAGGCTGCAAGTTAGTCGTGTAGTTAGGCACCTTACGAGGCCCCTTGAAGTCTTTTGACAAGCGCTCATTACGTATGGCCGGCACCAGGCAAGGGACACCTCCGGTTCTCGTGGCCACTCCTGCCTCAACCGAGGTTGCTGGATAAGCCGGAAAAGTTTGATGAGCCGCCTGCTCCGCTGCTAGTTGAACCGCTTGCTCAGCCTCTTGTCGGATCCTCTCCTGATCTGCTAAGTTAATGGCTCCAGCCTGTGCCGGCTCGTGCCTGTGCGGCCGGTTGCGACGTTGAGCATTGCTTGACATATCAGCTGAGTCCATATGCCTACTGTAGCTTGGGCTCCGGCTCGGGCGAGGGGTTGAATGGATTCTGTCTCGACTGTAAGAGTACTCATCCTGCTGTGCCAGAGCTATTTGAAGAAGTTATCTCACCCTTCGTGTCTCAATCGCCGCCGGAGAGTCGCCTTCCATCGGGAGAGCCGCCAAACGAGCCGACGCAGCAATGAGGTTTTCCAAAGGATTGGAGAAGTGACCCGGTGGTGTTGGCACATAATGAGGTGGAGCGGTATGTACACGCGGTGGTTCCATGGCGCGCGGCTGAACCGGTGCCCCGGGTGTCGGGATCCGATTTGCCTCTAGCGGGTTACTTGGGCCGGCTCCGGGCGTATGGAAAAGGTTCCTAGGATCGAGCGTCAGAGGTAGCCATGACTGAGTTTTCTGATGCCTTCTTCTCATGACCTCGTTTGACGCGTTTAGGTCCACCAAGAGCCAGAAAGTCTTCGCTTGAAGCTGCTGAGCACGAGTGTCCAAAGTCGCCCGCTCCGCGGCCATCCTGACCTCTTCTGCTGCTAAATTTTCCTTAGCTTGTACCATCTCTTCACGTACGTGTGCCACCTCCACGTCGTGCTGAACCTTATCTGCCGGCTCCACCACGGCAGTCAACAGAGTTGTCAGCTTATCTGTGAGGTCCATTAGAATCTGAGCCGGGGGGCGCGCGGGGTCTCCTGACCCGGTTGCTGCCGACCCGGTGGTTGTTGCTGCTGCAGCTGTGGAGTTCTGCCCGGGCTGCGTGCCTGCCATGAAGACCCCAACCCGATTTGGCGGCTCAAAGGGGTCTGGAATACTGCTGCCATCGGAACAGCCCCCGAGCATGCCATCCTGCAGCTGATACAAAGAGTTTGTCTCGCCCGTTGATGATGTAGCGTCAGAACAGATGGCTATCTCACCGCCATCCACCGATCCTTCTGAGTATTCACCACCGTGGATGCAACCTACGAAGGCATGCTTCATGACAGATTGAACAAGGGTGGAACTCGCGCGCTGAGCCGTTTCGACGAGGTTGGTGTGGACATCCGGCTCAGGGCCCGATTCGCCGATCCGACCGATGAAGACATGTATTCCGCCGAAGGGGACCCGGTACCCATACTCAATTGAGCCGGCCTCAGGGCCCCAGTTTTCGTTGTCGATGTAGAGCTGGCTGCGACGACTCTTGGTCATCCGGCCCACAGCGTATCCCTTGAGCCCTTCGAAGTTGCCCTTTAAGAACTCAAATCCACTGTGTGCTGGCCCCATAGTGAGCGCCAACTGTCGTGGAGTTGTCACGGCAGATGTCCTAGCAAAAGGACTTAGTCGTAGGGCCATCGCAGCTAGGAAGTTTAAAGGGGTTAATCGGGACAAAGGACACGAGAGGTTTTATACTAGTTCGGCCCCTTACGATGAAGCTAAAAGCCTACGTCTAGTTGTGTTGATATTGCTGGGTTTTCGATCACCAAGAGGCTAGTTCACCGGCTTGGTTATCGATCTCTTGTTTCTTGCCCTAAGTCGCCACCGGGTCGTCCCCTTATATACACGGGTTGACGCCTGGTGGCCTACAGAGTCCCAGCCGGCTCATACAGCGTGTCCAGCTCGGTGACTTCTTTTACATGCCTTTTCTTACAAGTCTTTGCTTACATACGGCGGTTTACAATATTGGGCCTTAAGCCGCCTCTAGGCCTTAGGCCTTCTATAAGCTTTAATAAACTGTCGCCTTGAATGTTTATTGGGCTTCCTTTGTGACCCGCCATTGGGGCTGACCCGGCCCCTCCTGGGCGGGTCACAACTGATAGCTATATCCCCAATATTAGGCCCCAGATTGATTTTGAACTTTGTTCTTTGTCAATCTTCAACACTTAAACAAAAATCCATCTTCTTATCCTCGCAGAAGTTTTTGTAACCCACCATGACGTCATCTCTTCAAAACACAAAAAAATTTTATGACGTCATCTCTCAACGGATCTTCATCTTTAATACCTTCCGAGAATCGAGGCGTCCGTTTAATTGGATAACCATTACTCGGGTCTTCCTCGATTTTCGCGCCCGCCTGTTCGCTTATCCCCTTATAAATAGGCACGCGCCCGGTCTTTCTCATTCTCCCCTCTTCTTCGTCTTCCTCCTCTCGCGACCTTCGCTGCCGCTTGAGCTCCGCCGCCGTCAGAGAGCACCTCCCCTCTGTCGACCTTGGCTGTTGCATCGACCAGAATCAGTCCAGAAAACGGCATCGGCTTTCCGCGCAGGATCTGTGGCTGTAAGTGTTTCCCTTCTGGCTCCTCAGATCTGCATTAGGACTTTCTAGGTTTTCCGCATGTTCTTCGTAGTTCATTGTAGTTCTTCGTAGTTCTTCCGCTGCAGCCTCTTCTTGATTCAAAAAGAGATATATGTTTGTACGGTAGCTGTTTGGCACCTAATCTTGACACTGATAGATCCCTTTTCCCATTATAAAGGCCTCATTAGGACTCACAAACCCATATGTGCAAAAAACTTTTAGGTTTAGATTTTTTTCCATTTTGAATAGCCATTTGATCTGGAATAATATCCAACAATTAGGAAACTTGTTTGTCTCAACACTTAGCCGAAACTGCTTTCTCAAATATCTGTAGTCATGGCGACTTATTTGCCAGCTTACTTTTCCTTATATGACATTAGCCCTTACTTAAGCCGCCATTACTCCCCTGTACCATTGTCATTGAATTGAACCGGCATGTTGCTTTCTTTTTAGTTCGTCTTTTGAACATCATGCCGTCCAAAGCACCGACTGTCTGCAACTGGGTTCCCTCAACAGTAACTGATGACAATTTGAAGGAGTTCTTCTCCATAGGATTTTTGCCAGGGAAGAATGTCATGTCTTATCGTGCACCTGACCCGGACGAGGAACGGCCCAATCCAAGAGATGGTGAAGTCATTGTCTTTTCTGACCACATGAACCATGGTTTTTCCCCACCCGGCTGAAAGTTCTTCAGAGAAGTCCTCCATTTTTTCAACCTCCACCCTCAAGATATCGGGCCCAATTCCATATCCAATATCTGCAACTTCCAAGTGCTCTGTGAGGTTTACCTTCAAGAAGAACCGACTGTGGAACTCTTTAGAGAGTATTTTTATCTGAACCGCCAGAACGAGTGCACCAATGGCCTTAGCTTGGAACTTGGAGGCATCTCGATTCAACGCCGACAGGGTGCCGTCTTCCCCCTCATAGTCTTGCCGAGTCATCCCAAAGACTGGAATCAGACTTGGTTCTATTGGCAAGACACTTCACCAGCAAATGAGAAGCCACTGCCGGGTTATCGCGTCGAGCGTCTTGACTCCAAATTTGCGCTCCCCGACAAGCTTACTACTGCCAAACGTAAAAAACTGATTCCATCAATCAAAAGGATTAATGCTTTATTGGGGAACGGTTTAACCGGGGTTGATTTGACCCGTTGCTGGATCTCATGGCGGGTTATCCCTCTAAGCCGCCGATCCAAACTCATGTATGAATATGGTGGAGGTCCGAATGATTCTCTTCGTTACAGCTCCGTTCAGTTACCCGAAGTAGATATTGTTGCAATGTCAACTCTTCTGGTAAACGGCAAATATGAAGACTGCAGTAAAGTCGGGTAAACCCCTTCTGCAAACTTAACCTGGCGCCAAACGTAAAGAACCTCTGATCTCTCTCTTTTGTATTTTTCTCAGCCGTTTTTAATACTTGCCTGACCTTTCATCTTGTTTACTTGTTTATAGGCCAAATCTGATTTCTGGAAAGCCAAATATGACCACAAAGCTGCCAAGAAAGCAAGAGCCACCGCAATAAACGCTAAGAAGACGACTCGGAGATCTAAAAAGAAGAAGAAGAGCACCGCTGAAGACGTGCTGAAGCTTGATGATGATACTTCTGAGTCGGAGGTAGCCCTTGACTCCCTTGGCCAGCTTTTTAATAATCTTATTAACACTGATCATTGCTAGGACGACACAGGGGCCAGTCAGGCCGTGGAAGAAGAGGTAACTATTTCCTCCGACTCAGCCCATTTGCCAAGACAGAAACTTTGAGTCGTAACCCGGAAAGTAAGGTTTTCACACCCTTTGGCTTATCTGGACCCTCATTTTCTTTTGAAAAAGCAGCAACATGAGAGCCGCTGTCAGTCCCGGAACGTCGATGAACCGCCTGTTGTACTTCAACAAACGCCTCAAAAGCGCCAGAATGAGGTTTATTCCTTCGCCTATTACTTTCCATTAATGGATCTTCTCCCTTGTATTATTAACTTTATTTTATCTTTGCAGGAGGTGTCCCGCTCTTCTGGCGACTCATCTCAAACTCAATTCCCGGCCATTAAGACTGCCCCTGGGTAAGGAAGAAACCATCTTTCCTCCGTGTCTTTCAAACTGCTTTTTATACTGACTGTTTCATAATATCTTTCTTAGTGCCCAAGCCAAGTCCAAGAAGGCCAAGGTGACTAGGCCGGCGGAAGACCCACCAGTCCTTGCACCCAAATCGGCTATGCCACCTTCTCCTCCATTAGCTGAAGCACCAGAAGACCCGGCTGCCAATGCTGAAGTAGATCCTCCTGAGCCGTCAGTTGACGATACCATCATTAATCCTTCTGCTACTGGTCCATCCAGCTCAACCAACCCGCCATTGCTGTCTGCCCAGGACGTTCTGATCACTGGAAGCCGCTTTGTTGAGCCGGGGAATCCCACCGTGTTGGCTCGTCACACGGCTGAACAAGAGGCTTTGGAGAGACAAAAAGTGCGTTTTGACATTTCTCATTATAGCCATCTGAACGCCAATGACATATTGTCCGGCTATCTGAGCCATGTGCACTCCAGCCGTGACTCAGAAATCGAAATGGTCAAGCAGTTGCAGCTGAAGTATGAGGTATGCTCTTCCGGCTTACTCATATTCTGCCAGCCCCCAAGTCATCAGATTATGATAAAACCTTGAATGATCTGTAGACTTATGATATAGGCTAAAGCTTTACCTTTAGATATTTCTGGAGTCCAATAAAATAGAATAAACTTCACCGGTAGTCCCCAAGGGCCGGTTCACTTGACCATAAATGAGCCGGTACTTTGAATTTCATAACTTTCTTGTGCCGAACTCAACAAATATTGCAGTCCGACTTAACCTTGAGATATTTGCCGAATATCATACATTAGCCCCCAAGTGCCAAGTGTTGTTACTTTGTAAAGTACTTGGGACTTGAAGTATAGTAGAGTCATAAGAATTTGTTTTGGCATACATTAGCCCCCAAGTTGAAAGTGCTAGTGATCGACTAGAGGGGGGGGGGGGGGAATAGGCGATTTTTATGGAAGTCTTCAAAACATGGAAGTTTCGAAGACAAACGATAAGAATAAACCTATTACCATGCAGCAAAAGGTAGACTACATTAAGCAAGCCATAGTCAAGTATTCAATGAAATGATAGCACAAAGACTAATAGCAGCTAGGCAGTATAGATCAGGATGGAAGATAGTATGAAGCCAATCAGAACAAGCAGTCACACAGTGAAGACAAATAGATAATGCAAACAGGCAATGACTTCATAAGGACCAATATGCAAATAAAGAGATGGGTAGGATAGAACCAGTGGCTCGTTGAAGACAATGATTTGTTGGACCAGTTCCAGTTGCTGTGACAACTGTATGTCTGGTTAGGGAGGCTGAGATTCAACTCAGAAGACTGCGTCTTCACCTTATTCCCCTTGAGCTAAGGACACCTAGTCGTCGCCCAATTACTCTGGTAAGTCTTCAAGGTAGACTTCCAAACCTTCACAGACTTCGTTCACCGGCGATCCACAATGACTCTTGGATGCTCAGAACGCAACGCCTAACCGGATGGAGGATTCACAATCCTCAAGTGTAATAAGTCTTCAGATCACACAGACAAGACTTAAGTGATGCCTAACACTCTTTGGCTCTGGGTGTTTAGGGCTTTGTCCTCGCAAGGATTTCTCTCTCAAAGGCTTTGAGGTGGGTTGCTCTCAAACGACAAAAGCCGTGCACTAACTCTGAGCAGCCAACCAATTTATGGTGTAGGGGTGGGCTATTTATAGCCACTAGGCAACCCGACCTGATTTGTTCGAGATGACCCTGGGTCACTAAGGAACTGACACATGTTCCAACGGTCAGATTTCAAACACACACGGCAACTTTACTTGAGCTACAAGCAAAGCTGACTTATCCAGCTCTGGATAAGATTTGCTCTCATTGTCTTCGCTCGAAGACATAGGATTTTGGTTAAGCATCACTTCAGTCATTCTGACTGGTTTACTTGGACCCCACTTAACAGTACGGTGGTTCATATGACTCAACAAAGAAGAAAAAGAATGACGAAACAACTAAGTCTTCGCGCTCCATAGTCTTCATGCGATGTCTTCTCTTGTCATAGTCTTCAATGTGAATGTCTTCACATACCACCTTTGACTTCAATGTCTTCATACATTTTTAGGGGTCATCTCTGGTAGGAAAATCGAATCAATGAGGGACTTATACTTGTGTTATCTTGCAATTCTCACAAACACATTAGTCCCTCAACCAGGTTTGCCGTCAATACTCCAAAACCAACTAGGGGTGGCACTAGATGCACTTACAATCTCCCCCTTTTTGGTGATTGATGACAAACTGGTTGAAGTTTTCAACGGGGAATAAAATATGTGAAATTGTAAAGGATAGGGTATTGTCTTCATAAGTGGCAAAGGCTCCCCCTGAAGATGTGCATATAAGTAATTTGCTTTTGGAATGCAATTGCACATGGCAGGTTGTACTTGTGGAGATCCTCTTCAACTTATGATGACAATTCATCATGCATGATTTTATATAGCAAAGATAATGACATGCATAATGAAAAATGGACGTCTGCAAAATGACCTAAGTGCGGAAGTTATCATCGCACATGCGGAATTTATCATCGCATCACAGAATAGCAAATAAGTAGCAGACGACTATCGAGTTTAAGTGTTACAACTCAAAGAACCAAATGTATCAAAAAGCGAGAGTTGTAAGCACTTGGCAAAAGTAGCAAAAAGTAAAGCAACCACCCATATGGACCCGCTTGAAGACTATCAACTCATATGCTTCTCCCCTTTTGTTAGTAAGGACCAAAAAGGTGTGAAGACATAGAGCTTCTACTCGTTCCCAGAGGGAGTAGGTGAAGCAGCAGGGTCGTCATTGGCGTTTGGCGGTGCAGAAGAACTCGACGCAGTGTCGGTATGTGGCGATGCAGACGTTGGAGAAGTCACATCATCTTCATCCTCGATGACTCTGGCATTTACAGTAGCCGCTGAAGAGGAGTATTCAGAGTCTTCAAGAGATGGAGTCCGTCATAGAACTGCATTCCTTGGAGGCGTTGAATCAAACTTATATCTCTCAGTGAAGCCATTCGCTCTTAAATCATCTTCAGAGCACAGAAGTGTCAGACTCTTCCAAGATCGCTGACATGCTTCATGGGAGACAAATGCGTTCTTGGTGGCAAGATTACGAATGCGATTGACATCCACCAAGAGACTATGCATTTGACGCTTCAGCCAGTCATGATGCTTATCTTGCTTTTGATGAAGTGCGACAAGAAGTTCTCGGTCATTTAGAACACGAGAGTGCTTCCGAGGCCTTTGAGCAATAGTACTTTCTGTGTTGGCTTGAAGAGGGGCACGAGTATTGCCTGCCAATGGATAAACACGAGTGATAGCATTGGGCACATAATGACTTGGAATAGGCTGAGTGAAGCTTTGATGGTCTGCATTGTGAAGACATAGTGGCTCCTTTGCAGGGTCAGGGTAAATGGCATCAACAGACAGATTGACCTCCGGAAAAAAGACAAGATGGTTTCGTGCAGAGGGCTGATAGTTGATTGCGGAGTGAAGATTGATGAGGCGCGTGACCCATGGAGCATAGAACTTCAGTCTAAAGATGTCTGAGCCTGATGCTGCTAGTTGACGAATGAAGAAATCTTGTGTATTGAAGCTCTTGCCATTGAGAATATAGAAGACCAATGTCTTCATTGTACCTTCAAGTTTTGCAGCTGTAGAATGTCCTTTGATAGGCCAGAGAGTTTGCCGTATGATGTGGTAGATGGTGCGTGGCAGATACTCAAGGTCTTCAACAAAGAATGCCTGAGGATATTCAGCATCTGGAGGCAAAGGCTTCATCATACTGAGCATCTGGCTCATGTTGGGCTCGGGCTTCTGAAAAATGCTTTCCAAAGCATCATGGTGAAGCCTACAACCAGGTTCAACCAGATCTCCTGGAGTGGACATGCCAGTTAGCTCAATGATATCAAGAGCTTTGGCTTCATGATGGACATTGCCTGTCATCCACTCAAGGACCCAAGTCTTTGGATCCCTGTTGTAGCCGCGAATGTGAAGAGATGCATAAAACTGTAATAGAAGCTCTTCATTCTAGCGTTCCTTGTCTGTGACAAATTGCAGGAGTCCAGCGTCTCTGAAGCAATCCAACGCTTCTTCTAGACAGGGCAGGCCAGCTATAGCTTCAGTGTCGAGACGCATATGTGGAAATATGCGCCCTTGATTGTATAAGACGCATGAATAGTAGCTGTGCTGCTGATAGCTCTAGAACCGATCCGATGAAATGCGAGGTTTGGAGTATGGGTTCTTAGCGCTGTTGAAGAAGGTGTTATGTGCCACGAAGCCATTCACATTGAAGGCCCCAGGTGAGGTTGCAATGCCTGGGAATCTAGGAAGTCTTGGCTTGGGCTTCTGGACTTGAGGCCTGTGCTCGACATGATAGTCAAATTGTGGACCCACAGCAGGTGGAGGAACCAGAATGGGCCATCGGACCATAACAGGTTGACCATGATCAAATGCCAGCTCAACAATATGAGGTCTTGGAGGGGGTACAGGAGCATTGGCATTTTCGTTGACATGGGCTGCAAGTGGCACAATAGCTTCAGGAGGAATGATTACGTCTAGTGCAGCATTGGCTTCAAGGGCCACATTGGCTTCAGGTGCTTCATTATTGGCTTCGGGCATGACGACATCAGTGTCGTCAGCAGTGTTGTTGTTGGTGGTGACGTTAGCTTCAAATTCCACTTGTGTGGCTGGAGGATTGGACACATTTTCCTCGGGAGAAGCATCTTGGTGGACTGGGGAAGTTGCAACTCGTTCTTCTTCAACTCTTGGTTCTTCTTTATCATTGGCTGATGCGGTCGGAATATCTTCAGCCGTTTTGGCTTCAGACTCAGAGACGTTCACAGTTGGAGTGGCTTCTGGGAACACTTGACGTGCAACAGATCGGTGGTGCACTTCTCCTTCTGGAACGCTCGGAAGAGTGACTTGGGGCCTTGGTCCTTTGCGAAGCCTGCGTAACGCTGGCAACGCCTGTGGAGATGGAGTTGGCTGGGCCTCAAAGTCATCGTCATCTTGCACTGGTGAGGTGACTTGTGGTTGGGGAGTACTTGGGGTGTCTTGTTGTTGTGGGTGATCAACCCATGATGCATCCTGAGCAATTGGCGTCAGAGGACGACCAATGCCGATGAGCTCGCTGTGCGTGAGCACAGGCGATGATACCATATTTTGTTCAATCTGAGGAAGGACTTCATCATCTGCTACATTGTCGTGGTGACCAATGTCTTCAGCTGCGGCGGGGTCAACAGCTGGAATATCTTCAGCTTCGGGAGCCTCTGTGGAAGCAGGCTCATGAACTACCAGACGACGTTCACGATGTTCAGATGCAGGACAAGCAACAGAAATTGGCTCGACAAGAAGGGGCTCTGTGGAAGCAGCCCGGTCTCTCTTCTTTGTTTTCCTTTTCTTGGTTGGGGGAGCATCATCAGTGGTGGCTTTGGTCTTGCGCTTTCTGGCTTCGGCTTCAGATGCTCTAGTTTTCTTGAATTCTGAAGCCATTGTGGGGACCTTAGGCTTCGGGCCTGTCATACTGGCTGGGAAGACAATGCGAGGTTCTTCCTGCCTTGATGCTTCTGGTTCTGCCACAGCTGGCTTCTTCTTCTTCTTGGCAGCCATTCTGGGGTCGATGCCTGGTCGCCCAAGGCCTTGCGCTTTTCAGCTTCATTGTAGCCTTGAACACATCTGGCAGCAAGATTCTTCATGCGCCCACGAGAACCTTGGGCTTCACCATGTTTCTTGAGAAATGCTTCCTTGAGCTCGTGTAGCATGATCTTGAAGTTCTGCACATCCTTCACACTGAGCCTGGCCATATGCTTCTTAAACTGAGCCTTTTCAAAATCAATCTTGTGCTTCAGCTCAACAATTTCTGAGCAAGAGCTAACTCAGAAGCAATGGCGCCGTTGAAGGAGACGCTGAGGCCAATTGGAAGTTGTAGATCGTCAAAACTGAGTTCTGGATTGTCAAACCAGTCATCGATGAACTTGTTCAGAATCTCAACATCGAAGAGGGGAAGATCATTGAAGATTTCCGCCTGCTACTTGCTCTTAATCAACAGCTCAAGAGCGTCATTGGTAAGATCGTCGTCATTTGATAGATCAATGGCCTCATTTCTCAGAATGGCAGCAGGGGTCAGAGCAGGACTGGAGGGGTGCATATGCTTCTTCTTCTTCATCTCGGTCTTGGAGACACGAGAGAGATCTTCAGACTGCACATTTGGTGCAGGTGGAGCAGTGGCCAAGGGCTTCACCTGTGAAGCTTTTGGTGGAGAGGAAGGCTTCGGAGCCTTGGGTTTCTTCTGCTTCTTCGGCTTCGGAGGTGCAGGCGCTTCATCAGAGTTAGCGTCATCTACAGGTCGATCCACATCTGCTCCTTGAACCCTGATATGAGTGATGAGTCCTTCTAAGTCATAGAAGGGCCCAACCAGATTTGGTTCAGCTTCACGTGTGCCATCGACACGAGGCGTAGAGGGGCCAGGATTGAATTCTAATCCCCAAGATTTCTTGTTCTCCTTGGCCGAGTTCTTGGCAACCTGAAAGTTGCGCTTGAATAGATTGTCATCCCATCACCATAGCAGAGATGTGGGATGAGCATCAGTAGGTTGAGGTCCACGGACCATGCAAGGGAAAAAAACCTGAGCAATGGCTTCAGTTCTGCTCTTGGGTTGAAGATTTTTATAGAGAATATCTCCCCAGGGACGCTTGATTGCATTCTTCTCAGCATACTCCTTGGTGACGAATCTGTACTTAAACCATTGCTCAGCCCAATATTTTCGAATCCATTGGATTCAAGTTTTGCGTTCATTATAGGTTTCTTCAGGATCAGTTTTGTACAGTTCATGCAGATCAGCTGGCAAATCCTTTGATGTTTCCCTGCGACGCTGTCTGCCGCCCTTCCTCACTGACTTTTACGAAGCCATGAAGTTCAAACTGTATGGCTTCAACACTGACAAAGGCTTCTTGGTCAGACAAGAACTGGCTTCGGGAGAGTTGATATGATGCTGTAAGAATTCTGCAAATGAATGCAGACTATGAGAACCAAGGGATTCTCCCACGGACATGTACCTGTGACAGCATTAAAGATGCGAGGGAAGGGGAAGAGGTCATATGCATTCTCAGAAGATTTTGAAGATAAATCAGTTTGAAGACATTGACCTCATAACGCGAAGACATTCACCTATGTGTTTGAAGTTGGTTCCAGATTTGTACGAATCCAAGAATAGGTACAAGTGAGGAATCTAACTAGTTTAGATGCATAAGTGAAGATGCTAGGCACATTATGAGATGCAGAACTAGATAGATCCAAGTTTGTAGTCACAGAAACCACTTTTGGTGAAGAAGGATGAATCGATTAGATCAAAAGACGGTAAAAAGTGAGATTTTAATTACCACACGATGAACTGCTAGATGGGAAGAGTAGGAGACCGAGCAGTTCGATCCACCATGCCCTAACTTGGCAACGGAGGACACCTACGGCGGCGGTGGAGAAGATGATGTCCGCGGCCGACGTGAGGACGGCGTCGGTGAAGTCGCGGCAGCTAAGTGCTTCATCGCCGGCGTCGTCGAGAGCTAGTGGAGGCGCTAGATTTTGACGAGGTGGAGAGGTGGAAGAAGGATTTTTGACCATGAGGGGACATGTATTTATAAGAAAAAGAATGACACATCGCAATTACGTAGGTGCCCCTGGCGGTTCACATCTGAGGGACACGTGGCGAACATGCAACACATTGAAAGCAGTTCCATGTTCCCACGCCCGCCAGGATTGTCGGGCGGTTGTTCCGGCTTCTCTGGGTTTCAGGCAATAAGGATTAAGCATTTAAAACAGATTAAATGTTTGTCTCTGTGTCTTCTGCTGACAAGGACGCAAAGAAGACATTCGACAGTTTCAATAGAATGCATATGATTTGGATAGATAGATTTGAGGTAGAAGCATAGAGAGGTTAGGGTCCGATCACATTCACTTAGATCAAAATATTCAAATGAAAAGACATAGCTATGAGCGAATGATGTAGAGGACAGAACACTTAATATATGCATATACCAAGTAAACATTGTGAAGATAATCAAGAAAGCAAATCAATGTTGAAGACAAATCAAGTGTGAAGACTTTGCAAAAGTAACGCCATGAGAAAAACACTTCTAAAGGAAGAATTTGGTGGTGGCGTTACCCACCGTATAGGAAGTATTAGACCCAGACACGGCGCACAATTATCGTGGCGCTCCGAAGTCAAATTCCACGTTAATGTATTCACACTCAGAATGTAAGTCTTCATTGATTGAAGATATACGTTACTTTGTGTGTTGCACATCTAAGTCATCAACATGCATAAGTGTTAGGATGTGTGCCTGATCATAGGACATTTGAGGATTCCAAGATATTTAGCTCACACCGTAACTTGCAAAACCTTTTCTCATCCAAGGGCTTTGTGAAGATATCTGCCAGTTGCTCTTCAGTGTTGACGTGTATGATATCAATATCTTCCTTCATGACATGATCTCTGAGAAAGTGATGACGAATTTCAATGTGCTTTGTCTTCGAGTGCTGAACTGGGTTGTTGGCAATCTTGATGGCGCTTTCGTTGTCGCAGTAGAGTGGCACTTGCTTCAGATGAATGCCATAGTCTTTGAGTGTTTGCTTCATCCATAGAAGCTGAGCGCAGCAAGACCCAGCAACAATGCATTCAAATTCAGAAGTGGAGAGAGATACACAGTTCTGCTTCTTTGAAGACCAACATACAAGTGATCGTCCTAGAAAGTGACATGTGCCTGATGTAGACTTGCGATCCACCTTGTCACCAGCATAATCAGCATCTGAGAATCCAACTAGATCAAACTCTGAGCCCCTTGGATACCATAATCCTAGTGTTGGGGTGTGAGCCAAATATCGAAGAATTCGCTTCACCGCTAAGTGATGCGATTCCTTTGGTGCCGCTTGGAATCGGGCACACATGCAAACACTAAGCATGATATCTGGCCTAGATGCACATAAAGCAGAGGACCAATCATGGAGCGGTATACCTTTTGATCAAACTCTTTACCATTGTCGTCGGGACCCAGATGGTGTTTAGCTGGCATTGGCGTCGTGTAACCTTTGCAATCTTGCATTCCAAACTTCTTCAGGCAATCTTTGAGGTATTTCTCTTGAGATATGAAGATGCCATTTTGTTGCTGACGAATTTGAAGACCAAGTAAGAACTTCAACTCACCCATCATGGACATCTGATATTGCTCTTGCA
Source organism: Triticum urartu (assembly GCF_003073215.2). NCBI lineage: Eukaryota > Viridiplantae > Streptophyta > Magnoliopsida > Poales > Poaceae > Triticum > Triticum urartu. Next base: position 511,814,330 of record NC_053025.1, on the reverse strand, counting down.
TCATGTATACAAACTCATCACTGTATTTCTGATTAGTGCAGCCGAAGATAATGTCATCCACATATATTTGGCATACAAACAGTTCACCATCATATGTCTTCATGAAGAGAGTGGGATCCAGGGAACCAGGTTTGAAGCCTTTGCTCTTCAGGAAGTCCTTGAGTGTGTCATACCAAGTACGAGGGGCTTGTTTGAGGCCATACAGTGCCTTGTTGAGCTTGTAAACCATGTCAGGATGTTTTGGATCTTCAAAGCCAGGCGGTTGTGCAACATACACTTCTTCAATCTTGCCATTGAGAAAGGCACTCTTCACATCCATTTGATACAGAAGAATGTTATGATGATTTGCATAGGCCAGCAGTATGCGTATAGCTTCAAGCCTAGCCATAGGAGAAAATGTTTCATCGAAGTCAATTCCTTCAACTTGAGTGTATCCTTAAGCAACGGGACGAGCCTTGTTTCTGACAACTTGACCATGCTCATCTTGCTTGTTGCGATATATCCATTTAGTGCCTATGATATTGTGCTTACGAGGATCAGGTTGCTTGACCAGTTCCCATACATTATTCAGCTCAAATTGTTGAAGCTCTTCTTGCATAGCTTGAATCCATTCAGGTTCCATGAAGGCTTCATCAACTTTCTTGGGTTCAGATATTGAGATGAATGCGAAGTGCCCACAGAAATTTGCTAGTTGTGTTTCCCTTGAACGAGTGAGTGGACTAGGTGCATTGATGCTATCAATTATTTTCTCAATCTGTACTTCATTCGCAACACGAGGATGAACAGGACGAAGATTTTGCTCTTGCTGATCATTGTCATCGTTAGAAGGATTTTCTTCAGGCTGAGCATTGTCTTCAGGTTGATCAGGTGCAGAGATGATGAGTTTCTCTTCAGGCTGTGCTTCAGACGGTATGATTTCTCCAGTTCCCATAAGCTTGATGGATTCATTGGATGGAACTTCATCTAGCACATTTGGCAGGTGCTCTTTTTGTGAGCTGTTAGTCTCATCGAACCGCACATCCACAGTTTCAACCACTTTATAGTGAAAGAGGTTGAAGACTCTGTAGGAGTGCGAATCCTTTCCGTATCCACGCATAAAACCTTCATGTGCTTTCGGTGCAAATTTTGAAGTGTGATGTGGATCCTTGATCCAGCACCTGGCACCAAATACTCTGAAGTAACTCACATTTGGCTTCTTACCAGTGAGGAGCTCATAGGATGTTTTGTTCAGAAGCTTGTGAAGATAAACATGGTTGATGATATGGCATGTAGTATCAATGGCTTTAGGCCAGAACTTTCTTGGAGTCTTGTATTCATCGAGCATCGTCCGGGCCATCTCAATAAGTGTTCTGTTCTTGCGTTCCATGATGCCATTCTGCTACGGCGTGTACGGAGATGAGAACTCATGAGTGATGCCCAAAGTATCAAGATAAGTGTCGAGGCCGGTGTTCTTGAATTTAGTGCCATTGTCACTTATGATGTGCTTGATCTTGACGCCATAGTTGTTCATGGCTCGATTGGCGAAGCGTCTGAAGACATCCTGCACTTCAGTCTTGTAGAGGATTATATGCACCCATGTATATCTTGAGTAATCATCAACAATGACGAAGCCATAGAGACAAGTAGTAGTAGTAAGAGTTGAGTAGTGAGTGGGACCAAAGAGGTCCATGTGTAGCAGTTCGAAGGGTTGAGTCGTTGTCATGATTGTCTTCGAGGGATGCTTGGCCCTCGTCATCTTTCTAGCTTCGCAGGCACCGCATAAGTGATCCTTCTTGAACTTGACGCCCTCGATGCCTATGATATGCTTCTTCTTTGCAAGAGTGTGCAAATTCCTCATGCCAGCATGCCCTAGCCTTCGATACCAGAGCCAGCATTCTGAAGATTTTGCAAGAAGACATATGGCAAGCTGTGGTCCTGCTGAGAAATCTACGATGTACAAATCATCTTTCCAATACCCTTCAAAGACTAGAGACTTGTCAGATTCCATTAGAACAAGGCAAAAATATTTTCCAAACATCACAATCATGTTTAAATCGCAAAGCATTGAGACAGACATTAAGTTGAAACCAAGGGATTTAACAAGCATCACTTTATCCATGTGCTGATCCCTTGAGATTGCAACTCTACCTAGACCCAATACCTTGCTTTTACCAGTATCAGCAAATGTGATGTGACTCTTGTCAGATGGACGTAAGGTTGAGTCCATGAGAAGACTTCGCTTACCAGTCATGTGATTAGTACATCCACTATCAATAATCCATTCCGAAGCAGATGGTGTCATACCGTACAATGCAGTTAGGGGGATAGGCTTCACGAAGAGAATTGTGAAGCATAAACATTTGACGAGCAAGTGGATTATGAAAGCTTAGATCGAGGTTAGGATTGATAGGGCAAGTAGCAAGCGACTCAGGAACAAAATACATAATAAGACCATTTGGGCATTTGATCTTGCGCCCTACAAGATGTTTAAGGTCCGCAGCAATAGCTTCAGACGCATTTGATTTTCGGCTGGAGACCCTTCCCTGCAAAAAAGAGTTAAGCTTTCTTAGCCACCCACATCTTCAAGGGTGGCTTCGAAGCAATGAGTCTAAGTGTAGCATCTGAGAACTTTGGCTTTGGAGCCCTAGCAAATAGTCTTGCAGGTGGACAATAGTACTCATAAGAATAAGCAGAGTAGTTCTTGGTCTTATGAACATGGCGGTTTGATGAAACGCGCTAATATTCATAGGCCCGAGTATGGTTTCCCTGCAAAACATTTGTGTTAGTGCGACTCAGGTGAGTCCTCTGTCTGTATGAAGCCTTTGGACCATATGAAGCCCGTGGTCTGGGGTTTGTCTTCTTCACTTGTGGTGTCATGACGACATACACAGGAAGATTTTCCAGACACTTTTTCGGCACCCAGACTTTCTTCATAGGTGGCCCATTCCTGCAGTTAGTACCAATATACCTGGCAAACACTTCACCATTCTGATTCTTAAACAATTTATAGTTTACATCAAAGGATTCATCAATAACAATGGGATTAGCACAAGTGAAGCCAGATAGGGTGGATGTATCCACTGAAGGTTCCTTTGCAGTGACCCATGTGGTTTTGGGGTACTGCTCAGGTTTCCAGTAAGAGCCATCAACATTCATTTTCCTTTCGAACCCAACACCCTCTTTCCTAGGGTTTCGGTTTAGGATCTGCCTTTTGAGGACATCACATAGTGTCTGATGCCCTTTGAGACTTTTGTACATCCCTATTTCAAGCAATGTCTTCAACCTAGCATTTTCATCAGCAATAGCAGTGGCATCCTCAGCAGAGGGGTTAGTTACCACATCAACAGTTGAAGATATTGCAACAGTAGCAGCAGTAGAACATCCAGCAACAGAAGTAGCATTGTCACGCTCAATGCATTTAAGACATGGTGGTTCAAATCCTTCCTGAGCGGAACTGATCTGTTTGGCGCGAAGTGACTCATTTTCCTTTTGAATATCTTCATGAGCCGCTCTGAATTTCTCAAGATCTTGCCTCCTTTGAAGATAATCATAGGAAAGCTTTTCATGAGTTGTTGAGAGCGTTTCATGACGACATTCAAGTTCCTCATACTTAACATGAAGGTTTTTTATGTCTTCAATTAAGGACTGAGATCGAGTCATTTCAGCGTCTAACAGGTCATCGCTTTTGTCTAACAGTTTTTGAATATGTTTCATAGCTTTCTATTGTTCAGTTGCAATTTTAGCAAGTGTTTTGTAGCTGGGTTTGGAACCACAATCAGAGTCATCTTCACTGGATGTTTGATAGTGAGTAGTGCGTGAGTTTACCTTGGCACCGCGTGCCATGAAGCAGTAGGTGGGAGCGGAGTTGTCCTTGTCATTAGCATCGGCGTCGGTGATGAAGTCATTGTCTTCAATGTTGAAGATGGACTTGGCAATGTAGGCTGTAGCCAGACTTGCAACGCCAGAATCGGACTCCTCCTCAGACTTCACCTCCGCCTCCTCAGAAACAGACTCCTCCTCTGAATCCATTTCCTTGCCAACAAACGCACGAGCCTTGCCAGATGACCTCTTCTTGTGTGATGAAGACTTTGATGAAGACTTGGAAGAAGACTTTGACTATTTCTTCTTCTTCTTCTTCTTGTCGTCAGAATCATATTCCTTGCTCTTCCTCTTCTTCTTGTTCTCATTGTCCCACTGCGAACACTCAGAGATGTAGTGACAAGGTTTCTTGCACTTGTGGCATGTTCTCTTCTTGTAGTCATGAGCAGAAGCTTCATCATTCCTTGAGCTGGATCGTGAGGACTTTCTGAAGCCTTTCTTGGTGAATTTCTGGAACTTCTTCACAAGCATAGCAAGCTCCTTTCCAATGTCTTCGGGATCATCCGAACTGCAATCAGATTCTTCTTCAGATGAGGAAACAGCTTTTGCCTTCAAAGCACGAGTTCGCCCATAGTTGGGACCGTAGATGTCTCTTTTCTCAGAAAGCTGAAACTCATGTGTGTTGAGCCTTTCAAGTATGTCAGACGGATCGAGTGTCTTGAAGTCAGGGCGTTCTTGAATCATCAGGGCTAGGGTGTCAAACGAGTTGTCAAGTGATCTCAGGAGTGTCTTGACGACTTCATGCTTGGTGATCTCAGTAGCGCTGAGGGCTTGAAGCTCATTTGTGATGTCAGTGAGTCGATCAAACGTGAGCTGAACATTCTCATTGCCGTTTCTCTTGAAGCGGTTGAAGAGGTTGCGAAGGACACTGATTCTTTGAACTCTCTGGGTTGAGATGCCTTCGTTGACCTTGGAGAGCCAGTCCCAGACTAGCTTGGATGTTTCCAGAGCACTCACACGGCCATACTGTCCTTTGGTCCGATGACCACAGATGATGTTCTTGGCAGTGGAATCCAGTTGAACGAACTTCTTTACATCAGCAGCGGTGACACCTTCACCAGCCTTGGGGACACCATTCTTGACGACATACCAGAGGTCGACATCAATGGCTTCTAGATGCATGCACATCTTATTCTTCCAGTAGGGATATTCAGTTCCATCGAAGACTAGGCACGCAGCGGAGACTTTCATTATCCCTGCAGTCAACATAGCTAAAACTCGAGGTGGTTAAACCGAATCACATAGAACAAGGGAGTACCTTGCTCTGATACCAATTGAAAGTGCTAGTGATCGACTAGAGGGGGGGTGAATAGGCGATTTTTATGAAAGTCTTCAAAACATGCAAGTTTCGAAGACAAACGATAGAAATAAACCTATTACCATGCAGCGGAAGGTGGACTACACTAAGCAAGCCATAGTCAAGTATTCAATGAAATGAAAGCACAAAGACTAATAGCAGCTAGGTAGTATAGATCAGGATGGAAGATAGTATGAAGCCAATCAGAACAAACAATCACACAGTGAAGACAAATAGATAATGCAAACAGGCAATGACTTCACAAGGACCAATCTGCAGATAAAGAGATGGGAAGGATAGAACCAGTGGCTCGTTGAAGACAATGATTTGTTGGACCAATTCCAGTTGCTGTGACAACTGTACGTCTCGTTAGGGAGGCTGAGATTCAACTCAGAAGACTGCGTCTTCACCTTATTCCCCTTGAGCTAAGGACACCCAGTCCTCGTCCAGTTACTCTGGTAAGTCTTCAAGGTAGACTTCCAAACCTTCACAGACTTCGTTCACCGGTGATCCACAATGACTCTTGGATGCTCAGAACGCAACGCCTAACCGGCTGGAGGATTCACAGTCCTCAAGTGTAATAAGTCTTCGGATCACACAGACAAGAAGACTTAAGTGATGCCTAACACTCTTTGGCTCTGGGTGTTTAGGGCTTTGTCCTCGCAAGGATTTCTCTCTCAAAGGCTTCGAGGTGGGTTGCTCTCAAACGACAAAAGCCGTGCACTAACTCTGAGCAGCCAACCAATTTATGGTGTAGGGGTGGGCTATTTATAGCCACTAGGCAACCCGACCTGATTTGTCCGAAATGACCCTCGGTCACTAAGGAACTAACATGTGTTTCAATGGTCAGATTTCAAACACACACGACAACTTTACTTGAGCTACAAGGAAAGCGGACTTATCCAACTCTGGATAAGATTTGCTCTCATTGTCTTCGCTCAAAGACATAGGATTTTGGTTAAGCATCACTTCAGTCATTCTGACTGGTTTACTTGGACCCCACTAACAGTACGGTGGTTCCTATGACTCAACAAAGAAGAAAAAGAACGACGAAACAACTAAGTCTTCGCGCTCCATAGTCTTCACGCGATATCTTCTCTTGTCATAGTCTTCAATGTGAATGTCTTCACATACCACCTTTGACTTCAATATCTTCATACATTTTAGGGGTCATCTCTGGTAGGAAAACCGAATCAATGCGGGACTTCTAGCTGTGTTATCCTGCAATTCTCACAAACACATTAGTCCCTCAACCAGGTTTGTCGTCAATACTCCAAAACCAACTAGGGGTGGCACTAGATGCACTTACACAAGTGTCAAGTGGTTTTGCAGTGCAAAGTACTTGAGACTTGAATCTTGCCTCTTGAACTTTAATTGAAACCTTAACACACCTGTGTATGTTTTGTAGAATGCCTTATCTGAACCGAGTTCGCAATTAACTGATGCGAAGACCCGGCTGGCGGATCAGGAGGCAGAAATCAAGTCTGCTAACTCCAAACTGCAATTAAGTCTTGCTGAGACAGAGAAATTGAAAACCAGCTTGACCGCCAAGAAGAAAACCTGGGCTGAAGAGAAAACGCTGCTGACACAATGCGCCGAAAAAGCTAAAGCAGCCCGTGACGAGGTTACTACTGAGCTGAGCGGATTAAAGGACCGGGTGTCTCAGATGGTTTCCACCATCTTTGGTACGTCATCTATACTGATCTTTTGTACCTTCTGCTGACCCGGAATATAAACCGCCAGCTGACCCTTTGTGTACAAAATATGTGCAGGCCCGTGAAGCAAGAATCCGAGCCAAGACAACGTGACTAAACTGAAGGCGTTCTATACCTTAGTGGAGCAGTTGTACATTGGCGCACAACGGGCACTTCCCGCTATCTCTCCTGCCAATCAAGGACCCAACCGGCTCAGTGATGTCTTGAAAAAGCTGTCTATCTTACCCGCCAGGTTCCAAAAAGTCAAGCGATCCTGTGCCAGAGCCAGAGCTTTGACTGCCCTGAGCCGCTCCAAGGCTTGGGTGCCAGATCTAGACCCGGCGGATGTAGCCAGAGGCTACCCCACGGTGAAACAAGACGTGTCTCTGTTTGAACAGGATGACTTCGTTGCTTGCGTGAGGGAGGTGCGACCTCAGGCCACCATTCTCGGAGATAAAACAAATATCGGTAAATACCAGCCGGGTTTTGATTTGGAAAATAAGAAGATGGTGACTCCCTCCTACAAGGTGACCGACCTTATCCCGCCGGTTCGTCAACATACATTTGCTCCGGATGTTGATCCAGCCGACTTGATTGATGAAGAATCAGAATTCATCACCGTGAACGGCTTCGATTGGTCCAATCCCGGCTTCCAATTAACAGAAGGAAGTGAACCGGCAAGGGAGGAGTGAGAACCATCTTTGTGGGCTTTTTAACAGCCTTGTAATAGACTTAGCTTTGAAAATAGCTACATATTTTGCTTATTCCATCGCTCATAAGATGTCGTGTGTGACTCTTTGCTTCTTGATGTCAATATATGCGTCACATTCATGGTTATCTTTGCGATATTTCAGCTCTGTTCCTGTAGCAAAAAGAAAAACTTTCTTGGCGGTTTAACACCGAACGGGTCAGAACACCCGGTGTATAACCAATACTTTATCATAGTAGATGAAATAGAAAAACAGATGCGAAAAATAACCAAGGTGGAAACAAACCTTGATTAATATAGAAAGCAACTGTTCTTAAATAACAATCATAAATGTATTTTTTACCTCTGGACCATCGGTTTATGCAATCCGGGTGATGAGGTTGATGAATCAATCTTTATGAGAAGTCAATGCTTCGGTACGACTGATGACTGTAATGCCTTGGCGGCTTATTGTCAAATAGTTAAGCCGGTGAAAAGACCGTGCTGATTTGTTTAAAATTGAGACAATAAAAGACCAATAAGACAAATAAAACAAATAACAGTTGGTAACCAATATAAATTAACCTTGTAGTTAAAGACTGGGGGTTTCTGATTGAATACGATCAGTAAACCGGACCAAAGGGGTTAAGCTAAGATTCGAATATGACCATATAGCCCCCAGTGGCTTTGGGGTTGCGCCAATCAAGAGGGTACCGACAGCTATGTTCTCTTTGGTTCGAATACGACCTATGTTTGAACAGGAAGCCCCCAAATGACCTTGAGAGGTTTTTAACGACCCTGATTTGAATACAATCCAAGTCGGACCCAAAAGGGGTTAAGCTATGATTCGAATACGATCAAGAAGCCCCCTAGTGAGTTTGGCTTTTGAGCCGATCAAGAGGGTTACGACAGCTATGTTCTCTTTGGTTCGAATACGACCTATGTTTGAACAGGAAGCCACCAAGTGACCATGATAGTTTACAGTTAGATTCGAATACAATCATAAGCCGGACCAAAAAGGTTAGACTTGATTCAGATATGATCGGCTCCTTAATAGTCATATTAAATAAAAAATAGTAAAGATATGTAATCTTTGAAAGGGGAAAAGACCGAGGTCCTGCTTTATTACTTATCATAGTAGTATATACAACGTCAAAGTATGTACATGACGAGAGCCGGTGGCTCAGGTGTAGTATGGCCGAAGTTGAGCAATGTTCCACGGCCGGCGGGTCTCCTCCTCCGACTTACGTGAGTCTTTGTGCTCTCGAATGTCAATGAGGTAATATGACCCGTTGTTTAAGTTCTTGCTAACCACAAAGGGTCCTTCCCAAGGCGGGGATAGCTTGTGTGCATCTGACAGATCCTGGATAAGCCGGAGCACCAGGTCACCTTCTTGAAAAGTTCTGGACTTAATCCGGTGACTGTGATAACGGCACACGTCCTGTTGATAAATTGATGATCGAGCCGTTGCTAAGTCTCTTTCCTCATCCAACAAGTCAAGTGCATCCTGTCTGGCTTGCTCGTTATTAGCTTCAACATAAGCCGCCACACGGGGTGAGTGATGACGGATGTCACTAGGCAACACTGCTTCCGCTCCATAAACCATGAAGAAAGGTGTATAACCTGTAGACCTGTTAGGAGTGGTGTTGATACTCCACAGCACCGAGGGTAACTCCTCTACCCAACAACCCGGCGTCCGCTGCAAGGGAACCATAAGCCGGGGTTTGAGACCTTTTAAGATTTCCTGATTTGCTCTCTCAGCTTGACCATTGCATTGAGGATGGGCTATAGAAGAAACATCAAGCCGGGTATGCTCACGTTGACAAAACTCCTCCATAGCCCCTTGGGATAGATTAGTGCCATTTGAAAGTGCTAGTGATCGACTAGAGGGGGGGGGGTGAATAGGCGATTTTTAAGAAAGTCTTCAAAACATGGAAGTTTCGAAGACAAATGATAGAAATAAACCTATTACCGTGCAGCGCAAGGTAGACTACACTAAGCAAGCCATAGTCAAGTATTCAATGAAGTGAAAGCACAATGACTAATAGCAGCTAGGCAGTATAGATCAGGTAGGAAGATAGTATGAAGCCAATCAGAGCAAGCAGTCACTCAGTGATGACAAAAGATAATGCAAACAGGCAACGACTTCACAAGGACCAACTGTAAATAAAGAGATGGGAAGGATAGAACCATTGACTCGTTGAAGACAATGATTTGTTGGACCAGTTCCAGTTGCTGTGACAACTGTACGTTTGGTTAGGGAGGCTGAGATTCAACTCAGAAGATCGTGTCTTCACCTTATTCCCCTTGAGCTAAGGACACCCAGTCCTCGCCCAATCACTCTGGTAAGTCTTCAAGGTAGACTTTCAAACCTTCACAGACTTCGTTCACCGGCAATCCACAATGACTCTTGGATGCTCAGAACGCGACGCCTAACCGGCTGGAGCATTCACAGTCCTCAAGTGTAATAACTCTTCAGATCACACAGACAGGAAGACTTAAGTGATGCCTAACACTCTTTGGCTCTGGGTGTTTAGGGCTTTATCCTCGCAAGGAATTCTCTCTCAAAGGCTTCGAGGTGGGTTGCTCTCAGACGACAAAAGCCGTACTCTAACTCTGAGCAGCCAACCGTTTATGGTTGTAGGGGGTGGGCTATTTATAGCCACTAGGCAACCCAACCTGATTTGTCCGAAATGACCCTGGGTCACTAAGGAACTAACACGTGTTCCAACGGTCAGATTTCAAACACACACGGCAACTTTACTTGGGCTACAAGCAAAGCTGACTTATCCAGCTCTGGATAAGATTTGCTCTCATTGACTTCGCTCGAAGACATAGGATTTTGGTTAAGCATCACTTCAGTCATTCTGACTGGTTCTCTTGGACCCCACTTAACAGTACGGTGGTCCTATGACTTAACAAAGAGGAAAAAGAGCGACGAAACAACTAAGTCTTCGCGCTCCATAGTCTTCACGCGATGTCTTCTCTTGTCATAGTCTCCAATGTGAATGTCTTCACATACCACCTTTGACTTCAATGTCTTCATACATTTTTAGGGGTCATCTCTGGTAGGAAAACCGAATCAATGAGGGACTTCTACCTGTGTTATCCTGTAATTCTCACAAACACATTAGTCCCTCAACCAGGTTTGTCGTCAATACCCCAAAACCAACTAGGGGTGGCACTAGATGCACTTACAATCTCCCCCTTTTTGGTGATTGATGACAAACTGGTTGAAGTTTTCAACGGGGAATAAAATATGTGAAATTGTAAAGGATAGGGTATTGTCTTCATAAGTGGCAAAGGCTCCCCCTGAAGATGTGCATATAAGTAATTTGCTCTTGAAATGCAAATGCACATGACAGGTTGTACTTGTGGAGATCCTCTTCAACTTATGATGACAATTCATCATGCATGATTGGATGTAACGAAGATAATGACATGCATAATGAAAAATGGACGCTTGCAAAATGACCTAAGTGCGGAAGTTGTCATCACACATGCGGAATTTATCATCGCATCACAGAATAGCAAATAAGTAGCAGACGACCATCGAGTTTAAGCGTTACAACTCGAAGAACCAAATGTATCGAAAAGAAAGAGTTGTAAGCACTTGGCAAAAGTAGCAAAAGGTAAAGCAACCACCCATATGGACCCGCTTGAATACTATCAACTCATATGTTTCTCCCCCTTTTGTCAGTAAGGACCAAAAAGGTTTGAATACATAGAGCGCCTACTCGTTCCCATGAGGTGCAGGCGAGGCAGCAGGGTCGTCGTTGAGGTCCGGTGGTGCAGAAGAACTTGGTGCAGTGTCGACACGCGCTGAAGTTGGAGGAGGTGAAGTTGCATCATCTTGGTCATCAATGACTCTGGCATTCACTGTCGCAGCTGAGGATGAATAGTCAGAGTCTTCAGGTGAGGGAGTCCGACGCAAGTGAGCATTCCTGGGAGGAGTTGAGTCAAACTTGAATCGTTCGGTGAAGCCATCATCTTGCAGATCAGCTTCAGCACTAAGCAATGTCAAACTCTTCCACGACCTCCGACAGGTTTCATGAGTGACAAAGGCATTCTTGGTGGCAAGATTGCGAGTGCGGTTGACATCCACCAAGAGGCTTTGCATCTGACACTTAAGCCAGTCGTGATGTTTGTCCTATTTCTGGTGTAGCGCGACGAGAAGCTCTCGGTCATTGAGAACACGAGATCACCTTCGAGGCCTTTGCGCAATGGTGCTACCAGTGGCGTCAGTTTGAGCGCGAGGGGCACGTGTGTTGCTAGCCAAGGGATAAATGCGCGAGACTGCCTGAACTCCTTTAATGGGCTGGGTGAATCTTTGGTGATCAACATTGTGAAGATAGATGGGATCCTTAGCAGGCTCTAGGTAAATAGCTTCAACAGACAGATCAACCTCTGGCAAGAAGACAAGATGATTGTGCGCAGACGGCTGATAGTTAATGGCAGAGTGAAGCTTGATAAGTCGCATTACCCATGGAGCATAGAACTTCAGACCAAAAATGTCAGAGCCTGATGCAGCCAACTGCCTGATGAAGAAGTCTTGAGCATTGAAGCTGATGCCATTGAAGATATAGAAGACCAAAGTATTCATTGCTCCTTCAAGCTTCGCTGCAGATGAATGTCCTTTGACGGGCCATAGAGTTTTTCTGATGATATGATAAATGGTGCAAGGCAGATACTCTAGGTCTTCAACAAAGAATTCAGATGGGTAGTCATCGTCGTGAGGCAAAGGCTTCATCATGCTCAACATTTGGCTCATGTTGGGTTCTGGCTTCTGAAAGATGCTCTCCAAAGCATTCTGGTGCCGTTGACAACCTGGTTCATAGTATTCACCAGGAGTGGGCAGGCCTGTGAGCTCAATGATATCAAGAGCTTTGGCTTCATGATGGACATTGCCTGTCATCCACTCAAGGACCCAAGTCTTTGGATCCCTGTTGTAGCCTCGAATGTGAAGAGTTGCATATAACTGTAGCAGAAGCTCTTCATTCTAGTGTTCCTTATCTGTGACAAACTGCAGCAGTCCAGCATCTCTGAAGCAATCCAACACTTCTTCAAGGCAGGGCAGTCCAGCTATAGCTTTAGTGTCGAGACGCATATGTGGAAATATGCGCCCTTGATTGTATAAGACGCAGGAATAGTAGCTGCGCTGATGATAGCTCCAGAACCGATCTGATGAAATGTGAGGTTTGGTGTAAGGGTTCTTGGCGATGCTGAAGAAGGTGGTGTGTGCCATGAAGCCATTCACATTGAAGACCCCAGGTGAAGTTGCAGTGCCTGGCAATCGTGGAAGTCTTGGCTTGGGCTTCTGGACGGGAGGTCTGTGCTCGACATGATAGTCAAATTGTGGACCGACAGCAGGTGGAGGAACCAGAATGGGCCATCGGACCATAACAGGCTGACCACGATCAAATGACAGCTCAATTGTATGAGGTCTGGGAGGGGGTACAGGAGCATTGACATTGTAGTTGATCTGGGCTTCAGGGGCCACATTGGCTTCAAGTGCTGCAGTATTGGCTTCGGGCGCTGCAGTGGCTTCAGGTGCTTGTACTTCTGGCACCGCAGTAGCTTCGGGCGCCACATTAGCTTCAGCCATGACAACGTCATTGGCTTCAATGTTGATGTTGGTGGCCGCCTCAGGATTGTTAACCTCCACTTCAGAAGCTGGAGGGTCGGACACGTTCTCCTGAGAACAACATCTTGGTGGGACGGGGGTGTAGCAACTCTTTCTACGTCAACTCTTGGTTCTTCTCTTTCATCGGCTGATGTAGCTAGAATATCTTCAGCAGTTTTGGGTTCAGACTATGACAGGTGCACAGTGGGAGTGACTTGGGGCCTCGGTCCTTCAGACTCTGACAGGTGCACAGTGGGAATGACGGGGATATGTACTACTCCTAAGTGGTACGGTAATCCTGTCTTAGACATCATGTTGTTAGACTACAATGAACCTACGATCTATGGAGAAGTGATGGTGGGCCCGTATTCCGACAAATGGTTAGAAGCCATGAAATCCGAGATAGGATTCATATATCAGAACAAAGTATGGACTTTGGTGGACTTGCCCGATGATCGGCAAGCCATTGAGATAAATGGATCTTTAAGAAGAAGACGGATGTGGGTGGTAATGTTACCGTCTATGAAGCTCAACTTGTGGGAAAGAGTCTTTTCACAAGTTCAAGGAGTTGACAACGATGAGAATTTCTCACCCGTAGCGATGCTTGAGTCCATCGGAATTATGATAGCATTAGCTGTATTTTTCGATTATGAAATCTTACAGATGGATGTCAAAACAAGTTTTCTTACCAGTTTTTCGTAAGAAAAGTTGTATGTGATACAATAAAGGGTTTTGTCGATCCTAAGGATGCTAAAAGGTATGCTGGCTCCAGCGATCCTTCTATGGACTAGAGCAAGCATCTCGGAATCAGAATATATGCTTTGATGGAGTGATCAAAGCTTTTAGGTTTATACAATGTTTGCTAGAAACTTGTATTTACAAGAAAGTGAGTGGGAGCACTACAACATTTCTGATAAGTATATGTGGATGACATATTGTTGATTCGAAATGATGTAGAATTTCTGGAAAGCATAAACGGTTGTTTGAAGAGTGTTTTTCAAAGGAAGACCTGGATAAAGCTGCTTACATATTGGGCATCAAGATCTATAGAGATAGATCAAAACGCCTGATGATACTTTCAAAGAACGCACACCTTGACATGTTTTTGAAGGAGTTCAAAATAGATCAGTCAAAGAAGGGGTTCTTACCTGAGTTGTAAGGTGTGAAGTTGAGTAAGACTCAAAGCTTGACCACGGCAGAAGAAAGAGGAAGGACGAAGGTCGTCCCCTATGCTCTTGTCATAGGCTCTATATGGTATGCCATGCTGAGTACCGCACCTGATGTGTGCCTTGCCACATGTCTGGCAAGAGGGTACAAAGGTGATCTAGGACTGGATCACCAGATAGCGGTCAAAGTTATCCTTAGAGGAATAAGGAAATGTTTCTCGGTTATGGAGGTGATAAAGAGTTCGACGTAAAGAGTTACGTCGATGCAAGCTTAACACCTATCCAGATAGCACTGAGTAGAGATACCGGATACGTATAATGGAGCAACAATTTGGAATAGCTCCAAGTGGAACGTGGCAGCAGCATCTACGATATAAAGTTTTGCAAAATACATAGGGATCTGAATATGGCAAGACCCGTTGACTACAACCTCCCTCACAAGCATAACATGATCAAACCCAGAACTCTTTGAGTGTTTATCACATAGTGATGTGAACTAGATCATTGAGTCTAGTAAACTCTTGGATGTTGGTCACATGGCGATGTGACCTGTGAGTGTTAATCACATGGCGATGTGAACTAGATTATTGACTCTAGTGCAAGTGGGAGACTGTTGGAAATATGCCCTAGAGGCAATAATAAATTGGTTATTATTATATTTCCTTGTTCATGATAATCGTTTATTATCCATTCTAGAATTGTATTGATAGGAAACTCAGATACATGTGTGGATACATAGACAACAACATGTCCCTAGTAAGCCTCTAGTTGACTAGCTCGTTAATCAATAGATGGTTACGGTTTCCTGACCATGGACATTGGATGTCATTGATAACGGGATCACATCATTAGGAGAATGATGTGATGGACAAGACCCAATCCTAAGCCTAGCACAAAGATCGTGTAGTTCGTATGCTAAAGCTTTTCTAATGTCAAGTGTCATTTCCTTAGACCATGAGATTGTGCAACTCCCGGATACCGTAGGAGTGCTCTGGGTGTGCCAAACGTCACAACGTAACTGGGTGGCTATAAAGGTACACTACAGGTATCTCCGAAAGTATCTGTTGGGTTGGCACGAATCGAGACTGGGATTTGTCACTCCGTGTAACGGAGAGGTATCTCTGGGCCCACTCGGTAGGACATCATCATAATGTGCACAATGTGACCAAGGAGTTGATCACGGGATGATGTGTTACATAACAAGTAAAGAGACTTGCCAATAACGAGATTGAACAAGGTATCGGGATACCGACGACCGAATCTCGGGCAAGTATCGTACCGATAGACAAAGGGAATTGTATACGGGATTGATTAAGTCCTTGACATCGTGGTTCATACATGAGATCATCGTGGAACATGTGGGAGCCAACATGGGTATCCAGATCCCGCTGTTGGTTATTGGCCGGAGAGTCATCTCGGTCATGTCTGCATGTCTCCCGAACCCGTAGGGTCTACACACTTAAGGTTCGGTGACGCTAGGGTTATAGAGATATTAGTATGCGGTAACCCGAAAGTTGTTCGGAGTCCCGGATGAGATCCCAGACGTCACGAGGAGTTCCCGAATGGTCCGGAGGTAAAGAATTATATATAGGAAGTGCTATTTCGGCCATCGGGACAAGTTTCGGGGTCACCGATATTGTACCGGGACCACCGGAAGGGTCCCGGGGGTCCACCGGGTGGGGCCACCTGCCCCGGGGGCCACATGGGCTGTAGGGGTGTGCCTTGGCCTATATGGGCCAAGGGCACCAGCCCCTAGAGTCCCATGCGCCAAAGGAGTCCCGGATGAGATCCCGGACATCACGAGGAGTTCCGTAATGGTCCGGAGGTAAAGATTTATATATGGGAAGTCCTGTTTTGGTCGCCGGAAAAGTTTCGGGTTTATCGGTAATGTACCGGGACCACCGGGAGGGTCCCGGTGGTCCACCAAGTGGGGCCACCAGCCCCGGAGGGCTGCATGGGCCAAGTGTGGGAGGGGACCAGCCCCAGGTGGGCTGGTGCGCCCCCCACCAAGGCCCAAGGCACAAGGGAGAGTGGAAGGGGGCAAACCCTAGGCTCAGATGGGCCTAAGGCCCACCTAGTGGTGCGCCCCCCTCTCTCCCCCCTTGGCCGCCCCCCTAGATGGGATCTAGGGCTGGCCGCCACCCCTAGGGGTGGAAACCTAGGTGGGGGCGCTGCCCCTTCCCTCCCCCTATATATACTTGAGTTTTGGGGCTGCCATAGACACGACTCAATCTCCTTCTTGGCGCAGCCCTACCCCTCTCCCTCCTCGTCTCTTGCGGTGCTTGGCGAAGCCCTGCTGGAGTACCACGCTCCTCCACCACCACCATGCCGTCGTGCTGCTGCTGGATGGAGTCTTCCCCAACCTCTCCTTCTCCCCTTGCTGGATCAAGGCGTAGGAGACGTCACCGGGCTGTACGTGTGTTGAACACGGAGGTGCCGTCCGTTCGGCACTAGGATCATCGGTGATTTGGATCACGACGAGTACGACTCCATCAACCCCGTTCACTTGAACGCTTCCGCTTAGCGATCTACAAGGGTATGTAGATGCACTCTCCTTCCCCTCGTTGCTAGATTACTCCATAGATTGATCTTGGTGATGCGTAGAAAATTTTGAATTTCTGCTACGATCCCCAACAGTGGCATCATGAGCTAGGTCTATGCGTAGTTTCGATGCATGAGTAGAACACAAAGTAGTGTGGGCATCGATTTTGTCAATTTACTTGCCGTTACTAGTCTTATCTTGATTCGGCGGCATCGTGGGATGAAGTGCCCGGACCGACCTTACACGTACTCTTACGTGAGACTGGTTCCACCGACTGACATGCACTAGTTGCATAAGGTGGCTAGCGGGTGTCTGTCTCTCCCACTTTAGTCGGATCGGATTTGATGAAAAGGGTCCTTGTGAAGGGTAAATAGAAATTGGCATATCACGTTGTGGTTTTCGCGTAGGTAAGAAACGTTCTTGCTAGAAACCTATAGCAGCCACGTAAAAAACTTGCAACAACAATTAGAGGACGTCTAACTTGTTTTTGTAGCATATGCCTTGTGATGTGATATGGCCAAAAGGATGTGATGAATGATATATGTGATGTATGAGATTGATCATGTTCTTGTAATAGGAATCACGACTTGCATGTCGATGAGTATGACAACCGCCAGGAGCCATAAGAGTTGTCTTTATTTATTTATGACCTGTGTGTCAACATAAACGTCATGTAATTACTTTACTTTATTGCTAAAGCGTTAGCCATAGTAGTAGAAGTAATAGATGACGAGACAACTTCAAGAAGACACGATGATGGAGATCATGATGATGGAGATCATGGTGTCATGCCAGTGACAGCGATGATCATGGAGCCCCGAAGATGGAGATCAAAAGGAGCAAAATGATATTGGCCATATCATGTCACTATTTGATTGCATGTGATGTTTATCATGTTTTACATCTTATTTGCTTGGAACGACGGTAGCTTAAATAAGATGATCCCTCACTAAAATTTCAAGAAAGGTGTTCCCCCTAGCTGTGCACCGTTGCGAAGGTTCGTTGTTTCGAAGCACCACG
Organism: Triticum urartu; assembly: GCF_003073215.2. Lineage (NCBI taxonomy): Eukaryota > Viridiplantae > Streptophyta > Magnoliopsida > Poales > Poaceae > Triticum > Triticum urartu. Next base: position 511,796,442 of record NC_053025.1, on the reverse strand, counting down.
TGATGATCTGGTGTGATAGATTCTAACATTCGAATACAACGGGTGTAAGCCAGATTTACACAGCAAAAACACTTAGGTTGACTTGACGAGCCTAGCATGTACAGACATGGCCTCGGAACACGGAAGACCGAAAGGTCGAGCATGAGTCGTATAGAAGATACGATCAACATGAAGATGTTCACCGATGTTGACTAGTCCGTCTCACGTGATGATCGGACACGGCCTAGTTGACTCGGATCATGTTTCACTTAGATGACTAGAGGGATCTCTATCTGAGTGGGAGTTCATTAAATGAACTCAATTATCATGAACATAGTCTAAATTCTCTTTGCAAATATGTTGTAGATAAATAGCTCACGTTGTAGCTCCCTGTTTCAATACGTTCCAAGAGAAAGATTAAGTTGAAAGATATTGTAAGCAATGATACGGACTAGGTCCGTAGTTCGAGGAGTGTCCTCACTGCTACAAAGAAGGCTTACGTCTTTGATGCACCGCTCGATGTGCAAACCCCTACAACGTCGTCTGTGGATGTTGTGAACACCTGACAGACACATCCTGATGACTACTTGATAGTTTAGTGCACCATACTTTACGGCTTAGAAACGGGATTCCAATGACGTTTTGAATGCCATAGAACATATGAGATGTTCCAAGAGCTGAAATTGGGATTTCAGGCTCATGCCCGTGTTGAGAGGTGTGAGACCTCTGACAAGTTCTTTTGCCAACAAGATGGAGGAGAATAGCTCAGCTAGTGAGCATGTGCTCAGAATGTCTGGGTACTATAATCACTTAAATCAAGTGGGAGTTAAACTTCCAGATAAGATAGTGATTGATAGAGTTCTCTAGCCACTATCACTAAGCTACTAGATCTTCGTGATGAACTATGACATGCAAGGGATGGAGTTGATCCCGGAGCTGTTCGCGGTGCTTAAGACCGCAAAAGGTAGAAATCAAGAAGGAGCATCAAGTGTTGATGGTTTAACAAGACCACTGGTTTCAAGAAGGGCAAGGGCTAGAAGGGAAACTTCATGGATGGCAAATCAGTTGCCACTCCAGTGAAGGAACCCAAGGTTGAACCCAAACCCGAGACTAAGTGCTTCTGTTGTAAGGGGAACGGACACTGGTAGCGGAATTACCCCAAATGCATGGTAGATAAGAAGGCTGGGAACTTCAACAAAGTATATACGTGTTATTAATGTATACCTCACTAGTACTCCTGGTAGCACCTGGGTATTGGATACCGGTTCATTTGCTATTATGGGTGACTTGAAGCAAAAGCTATGGACTAAACGGAGACTGGCTAAGGGCGAGGTGACGATGTGTGTTGGAAGTGTTTCCAAAGTTGATGAGATCACCATCGCACGCTCCATCTGCCTTCGGGATTAGTATTGAACCTAGATAAATGTTATCAGGTGTCTACGTTGAGCATGAATATGATTAGATCATGTTCATTGCAAGACGGTCATTCATTTAAGTTAGAGAATAATAGTTATTCTGTTTACATGAATGATACCTTTCATGGTCATGCACCCTATGTGAATGGTTCATTGAATCTCGGTCGTGGTAATACACATGTTCACGCCAAAAGATGTAGAGTTAATAATGATAGTACCACTTTCTCGTGGCACTGCCGCTTAGGTCATATTGGCGTAAGATGCATGAAGAAACTCCATGTCGATGGATGTTTGGAGTCACTTGATTTTGAATCACTTGACACATGCGAGCCATGACTCATGGGCAGGATGACTAAGACCCCGTTTTCAGGTACGATGAAACGGGCAAGTGACTTGTTGGAAATCATACATGCTGATGCGTGTGATCCAATGAGAATTGAAGCGTGCAGTGGATATCGCTATTTTCTCATCTTCACTGACGATTTGAGTAGATATAGGTATATTTACTTAATGAAGCACAAGTCTGAAACGTTTGAAAAGTTCAAGCGATTTCAGAGTGAAGTTAAGAATCATCATAACAAGAAGATCAAATTCCTACGATCTGATCAATGAGAATTTCTGAGTTATGAGTTTGGCAAACACTTAAGACATTGTGAATTGTTTCACAGTTGAAGCCACCTGGAACACCACAGGGTAATGGTGTGTCCGAACGTCGTAATCAAACCCTATGAGATATGGTGCGATTTATGATGTCTCTTATCGATCTACCGCTATTATTTTGAGGTTATGCGTTAGAGACAGCTGCATTCACTTTAGATAGGACACCATATAAGTCCGTTGAGACGACGTTGTATGAACATTGGTTTGGCAAGAAACCAAAGTTGTCGTTTCTTAATGTTTGGGGCTGCGATGCTTAAGGCTTTAGCAGGAGAAGCTCGAACCCAAAAGCGGACAAACACATCTTCATAGGATACCCAAAGGTGACAGTTGGGTATACCTTCTATCTCAGATCCGAGGGCAAATTGTTTGTCGCTAAGAACGGGTCCTTTCTCAAGAAGGAGTTTCTCTCAAAAGAATTGAGTGGGAGGAAGATAGAACTTGATGAGGTTGTCGAACCTTTATTTCAACCAGAGAATGATGCAACACAGAAAGATGTTTTCTGTGGCACCCACATCTGTTGAATAGGAACTTAATGATAGTGATCATGAAGCTTCGGATCAAGTTGCTATCGAACCTCGTAGGTCGACAAGGATATGTACTACTCCTAAGTGGTACGGTAATCCTGTCTTAGACATCATGTTGTTAGACTACAATGAACCTACGATCTATGGAGAAGCCATTCACATTGAAGACCCCAGGTGAAGTTGCAGTGCCTGGCAATCGTGGAAGTCTTGGCTTGGGCTTCTGGACGGGAGGTCTGTGCTCGACATGATAGTCAAATTGTGGACCGACAGCAGGTGGAGGAACCAGAATGGGCCATCGGACCATAACAGGCTGACCACGATCAAATGACAGCTCAATTGTATGAGGTCTGGGAGGGGGTACAGGAGCATTGACATTGTAGTTGATCTGGGCTTCAGGGGCCACATTGGCTTCAAGTGCTGCAGTATTGGCTTCGGGCGCTGCAGTGGCTTCAGGTGCTTGTACTTCTGGCACCGCAGTAGCTTCGGGCGCCACATTAGCTTCAGCCATGACAACGTCATTGGCTTCAATGTTGATGTTGGTGGCCGCCTCAGGATTGTTAACCTCCACTTCAGAAGCTGGAGGGTCGGACACGTTCTCCTGAGAACAACATCTTGGTGGGACGGGGGTGTAGCAACTCTTTCTACGTCAACTCTTGGTTCTTCTCTTTCATCGGCTGATGTAGCTAGAATATCTTCAGCAGTTTTGGGTTCAGAC
>NC_053025.1:511767318-511792149 GCF_003073215.2 Triticum urartu | reverse complement strand
GAACCCAACATGCGACACGGCCCCGAATAAAACCCCAACTGGGCACCACTACTGATCGTCGGGAAAAGAAACATAGTAACGCTGAGAGTCCTCGTCGAACTCCCACTTCACCTCGTACTCGTCACCTGGAGCGGAATCACCTGGACCTGCATCTGGTGTAATAGGAATCTGTGAGCCACAGGGACTCAGCAATCTCGCACCCTCGCGATCAAGACTATTTAAGCTTATAGGAAGGGTAAGGCAAATATATGTGGAGATGCAGCAAGCGACTAGCATATATGGTGGCTATCTTATTCGCAAAAGAGAGCGAGAAGAGGGGGCAAAGCACGATCACATCAAAGTACATAAATAACATCCATCATTCAAACACCCATGGCCCGACTACGGCGCCAAAATAGAAAAGAACCCAACATGCGACACGGCCCCGAATAAAACCCCAACTGGGCACCACTACTGATCGTCGGGAAAAGAAACATAGTAACGCTGAGAGTCCTCGTCGAACTCCCACTTCACCTCGTACTCGTCACCTGGAGCGGAATCACCTGGACCTGCATCTGGTGTAATAGGAATCTGTGAGCCACAGGGACTCAGCAATCTCGCACCCTCGCGATCAAGACTATTTAAGCTTATAGGAAGGGTAAGGCAAATATATGTGGAGATGCAGCAAGCGACTAGCATATATGGTGGCTATCTTATTCGCAAAAGAGAGCGAGAAGAGGGGGCAAAGCACGAGTGAGAAACTAGAGAGCAACCTGCGCAAACATTACTCCAACACCGTGTCCACTTCCCGGACCCCGCCGAGAAGAGGCCATCACGGTAACACACTCAGTTGATTTGTTTTAATTAATTAAGGTTCAAGTTATCTACAACTGGACATTAACAAATTCCCATCTGCCCATGACCGCGGGCACGGCTTTCAAAAGTTCAATCCCTGCAGGGGAGTCCCAACTTAGCCCACGACAAGCTCTCATGGTCAACGAAGGAATAGACCTCCTCCCAAGACATTCCGATCAGACTCGGTATCTCGGTAACTCAAGACACTTTGACAGGTTAAAACAAGACCAGCAACACCGCCCGAATGTGCCGACAAATCCCGATAGGAGCTGCACATATCTCTTTCTCAGGGCACACTCAGATGAGACATCCTACGAGTAAAACCAACCCTCAAGTTGCCCCGAGGTGGCCCCGCAGTCTACTCGGTCGGACCAACACTTAGAGGAGCACTGGCCCGGGGGGGTTTAAAATAAGATGACCCGCGGGCTCCGAAAACCCGAGGGAAAAAGAGGCTAGGTGGCAAATGGTAAGACCAAGGTTGGGCATTGCTGTAAAAGCTTTAATCAAGGCGAAATATCAAGGGGTTCCCATTATAACCCAACCGCGTAAGGAACGCAAAATCCGGGAACATAACACCGATATGACGGAAAAGTAGGGCGGCAAGAGTGGAACAAAACACTAGGCGAGAGGCCGAGCCTTCCACCCTTTACCAAGTATATAGATGCATTAAGATAACATAGCAATATAATGATATCCCAACAAGTAAATAAATGTTCCAACAAGGAACGGCTCCAATCTTCACCTGCAACTAGCAACGCTATAAGAGGGGCTGAGCAAAGCGGTAACATAGCCAATCAACGGTTTGCTAGGACATGGTGGGTTAGAGGTTCAACATGGCAATTGGGAGGCTGACAAGAAAAAGGTAGGCATCGTAGCATTGGCATAGAAAGAGCGAGCAAACTAGCATAGCAAAGATAGTAGTGATTTCGAGGGTATGATCATCTTGCCTGCACAGTTGTCAGAGTTGACTGGATCCTCAAAAGCAAACTCAATGGGCTCCTCGTTAGCGAACTCGTCTCCCGGCTCTACCCAAACAAGACAAACAAGCAACAAGGATACAATCAACCATGTGCAAGACACAAGCAATATGATGAAATGATGATATGGCTATGCGGGATGCAAAATGCAAGATATGACAGGAAATGCATGAACCTGGCCTCAACTTGGAATCCAATGTGCCACTGGAAATATGAGATGAAATCGCTTGAAAACGATATAAAGATCATCGGAATCGGAGTTACGGTTTGGAAATGGCAAGCGATTCAAATTGACACCGGTCTGCGATTTACAGCAAGTAGGCATCTAAATGCAATGAAATGAACATGCTACAGCACCCAAACATGACAACAAAATACATGCAGGGATGCACACAAGATTCTTAACAAAATCTAGCACTGAGCTCGGCCAAATCATCCATTATGAGGTTCAAACAAGCATGGCAAAAACGCAAATGCAAAACAGATTCCAGACTTAGTGAAATAAACACTTGTCTGAAATTTCAGATCGTGAAGCCTTCTTCGGAGCAGCAAAACAACTTGATACATGACCTGATTAAGACAAGTAAGAACATGGCATGGAGCTAATCAACAAGCTTAACAAAAGACCCAAAGTGACCTGGGGCCAAAAGGGTTCACAAAATATACTAACGGGCACACGAACATAGCTAAAACACAATCAGTTTTCAGACTTAGTGAAAACTGAGACATGCTGTAATATAACTCACGAAGGCATGTAAACGAGCTCGATGCACTCACTAAGGTGCAAGTCATGGCAAGGCAAGCATACATCCCGTTAAGGAGGCACAAAATTCTAGCTAGACATGGCAAGAACAATGGCATAGCATGCACGAATCAACTACAATAACATCGGCAAAATCGCAAACAAGTTGACGATCTGCCCAGATTCAGAACGACGCAAAAGTAGAGCTCGATTGACTCAAGCTAAGTTGCTCCATAATTGAAATAAAAGACATGGATGGATAGAGCATAACATGATTAACAAAACTCCTTTACTGATCATCCTCAAAAGAGGCACGGATCACTAAGAAACAAGCTGAACATATGACATCATGAACTAAATAATCCCAGACTTAGTGAAAACTACAAAGTCCCTGAAAACAGATTCACCGGGTGCCTCACTTTGCAAGCTTGCACAAGTCACCACACACATACTAAAAATGCATGGGTTGCACCTCTGGAAAGAAGGCAAAGTCCTTAACAAAACATATGAAGGACTCACAGGCATATCATGCACACAATAATCATAGCAAAAATGACAAAAGTCTAAGATGAACTAGCAGATCTGACAATTAACTCACGAAGCCTCTTTCTAACAGCATTTCGGGCATCAAGATGCACACATATGAAAATGATGTAATGGAATGAAATGATGTACTCTCAGAGATGAACATTTTGATATGCTATATGCATGAATCGGAGATACGGATGCAAAGTTACGGAGCCGTGAACAGGAGCATATGGACTGAACGGCGGCGGCGGCACTGTTCACGTCGGAGCCGAGGTCACCGGCGATGGCGTCGTGGTGGACGGAGTGGAGAGAGGAGAGGCCGGCCGGGGCCGGTGGTGGCGGCAGCGGTCGGAGGCGGCGGCAGCGGCAGCGACGCGAGGCGGCGGCCGAAGGCGGCGCGAGGCGGCAGCGGCGGTGCGAGGCGGCGGCGGCGGGGACCCGCGGTGGCGCGCGGCGGCCTGCACGGTGGCGGCGGGCGGCAACCGGCGCGGTGGCGGTGGGCGGCGGGGCGCGCGTGGGCCTCGGGGGCCCGGCTCGGACCTCCTGGGCCGGCGGTGGGAGGCGGCGGCGGCTGACAGGTGGCGGGCGCGGAGTGGCTGGCGGTGGCGGCGGACGTTGTCCGGCTCCGCCCGAACACGTCCGGCGGCGCGAGGAGGAGCGGATCTAGGGTTTCGGGGAGGGGGGATCCGGAATTTGGAATGGGGGTGCTATGTATAGGCATAAGTGGAGCTAGGAGAGTCCAAATGAGGTGCGGTTTTCGGCCACGCGATCGTGATCGAACGCTCTAGGACATGGAGCAGAGTTTGGTGGGTTTTGGGCCAAATTGGAGGGGTGTTGGGCTGCAACACACACGAGGCCTTTTCGGTCCCTCGGTTAACCATTGGAGTATCAAACGAAGTCCAAATGATACGAAACTTGACAGACGGTCTACCGGTAGTAAACCAAGGCCGCTTGGCAAGTCTCGGTCCAATCCGGAAATGTTTAATCCCCACACACGAAAGAAAGCTAGAAATGACCACCGGAGGAGAATGAAGCGCCGAAATGCAAAACGGACAACGGGGAAAATGCTCGAATGCATGAGATGAAAACGTATGCAAATGCAATGCACATGATGACATGATATGAGATGCATGAAAACGAAAACAACACACGGAGACTAAGACCCAAACCCGAGAAATAAATATAACCTAACGCCGGAAACGGCAAGAGTTGGAGTACAAATTGGGAAAGTTACATCCGGGGTGTTACACCATACCCATGTGATTATATCTCCCTTGTCGGTGAAGAAGGTGGAGGTGACGGATAATCGCACATCGAGCGTAAGAGGTCCTCCAGCTTGCGAATAATGCCCTTGAGTCCGACAATATGCTCCTTCAACAAAATATTTTCCCGTGTGAGATACTTGTTTTGTATACGAGCTAACTCAATCATCTTGAAAGCTTCGATCTCAGTTGGGGTAAGAAGGTTATGATCAAGTTGAAGGATGTCTTTTGCTGCCGGAGCTTGATCCTCTGTGGCCTTCTTGATCCTTTCATCCTTGTCGACCCTCGTGGGTTCTTCCCTCTTCAGATCTATCTTCATTAGCCACGCATCGTTGTCACCATTGTTGGAGGAGGGAGACGACATGATGCCTAGCCTGGAAAATGCTGACAGAAAACAACTCGAAACAAGAACAGAGGAGATTTGCGTGATACGGGAGTCAAAACCTTCAGGAGGTTATATAATGAATTTTTACCGACCAAAATACGTATCGTGCAAGAAAACAGAGTCCGGAAGGCACACGAGGTGCTCACGTGGTAGGGGGCGCACCCACCACCCTCATGGTGCCCTCGTGTCCTTCCCGGACTGCTACTTTTTTTCTATTTTTCTAAATATTCCAAAATGGAGAAATATTGCCTTAAAAATTGTTTTGGAGTCGGTTTACTTACCGTACCACATACCTATTCCTTTGCGGAGTCTGAAACGGTCTGGAAGGTGTACCTTATGTATTCCTCCGGGGTTACGCTTTCAATAATATTGGTTTCAACATTTATGGGATTACCTGAGATAAATGTTTGATTCTTTGACCGTTTACCACCTTCGGATTTGTGCCTTCGAAGTTGTTGATTTTTATGGCACCGGAACGATAGACCTCCTCGATAACATAGGGGCCTTCCCATTTAGAGAGAAGTTTCCCTGCAAAAAATCTTAAACGAGAGTTGTATAGCAATACATAATCACCTACATTAAACTCACGCTTTTGTATCCTTTTGTCATGCCATCTTTTAACCTTTTCTTTAAACAACTTGGCATTTTCATAAGCTTGGGTTCTCCATTCATCAAGTGAGCTAATATCAAATAACCTCTTCTCACCGGCAAGTTTGAAATCATAGTTGAGCTCTTTAATAGCCCAATATGCCTTATGTCTAGTTCGAGAGGTAAGTGACATGCTTTTCCATAAACCATTTTATACGGAGACATACCCATAGGATTTTTATATGCAGTTCTATAAGCCCATAATGCATCATCAAGTTTCTTGGACCAATTCTTTCTAGACCTATTAACAGTCTTTTGCAAAATTAATTTGAGCTCTCTATGCTCAATTCTACTTGACCACTAGACTGTGGGTGATAAGGAGATGCAATTATATGATTAACATCATATTTAGCAAGCATTTTACGGAAAGCACCATGAATAAAGTGTGAACCACCATCAGTCATTAAATATCTAGGGACTCCAAACCTCGGAAAAATAACTTCTTTAAGCATTTTAATAGAAGTGTTATGATCAGCACTACTAGTTGGAATAGCTTCTACCCACTTAGTAACGTAATCAACAGCAACTAAAATATGTGTGTATCCATTAGAGGCAGGAAAAGGTCCCATATAATCAAAGCCCCAAACATCAAATGGTTCAATAACAAGTGAATAATTCATAGGCATTTCTTGACGTCTACTAATATTACCAATTCTTTGACATTCATCACAAGACAAGACAAACTTACGGGCATCCTTGAAGAGAGTAGGCCAATAAAAACCAGATTGCAATACCTTTATGTGCAGTTCTGTCTCCAGCGTGGTGTCCTCCATAAGCCTCGGAATGACACTTGCGTAGGACTGTTCCTGTTCATGCTCAGGTACACAACGTCTAATAACACCATCTACTCCTTCTTTATAAAGATGTGGGTCATCCCAAAAGTAATGTTCAAAGTCATAGAAAAACTTTTTCTTTTGCTGGTATGTGAAGCTAGGTGGTATAAACTTAGCAACAATATAATTAGCATAATCAGCATACCATGGAGTACTACGAGAAGTACTTATAACATTTAATTGTTCATCAGGAAAGCTATCATTAATAGGTAGTGGGTCATCAAGAACATTCTCTAACCTAGACAAGTTTCCTGCAACGGGGTTCTCAGCTCCCTTTCTATCAACAATATGCAAATCAAATTCTTGTAGCAAAAGAACCCATCTAATAAGCCTAGGTTTAGCATCTTTCTTTTCCATAAGGTATTTAATAGCAGCATGATCAGTGTGAATAGTTACTTTAGAATCAACAATATAAGGTCTGAACTTATCACAAGCAAATACAACTGCTAAAAGCTCTTTTTTAGTAGTAGCATAATTTCTTTGAGCATTGTCTAGAGTCTTACTAGCATAATGAATAACATTTAATTTCTTATCAACTCTTTGCCCTAGAACAGCACCTACAGCATAATCACTAGCATCACACATAATTTCAAAGGGTAAATTCCAATCAGGTGGCTGAACAACAGGTGCAGAGACTAATGCTTTCTTAAGTATTTCAAATGCTTCTACACAATCATCATCAAAGACAAATGGTATATATTTTTGCAATAAATTAGTCAGAGGCTGAGAAATTTTTGAGAAGACCTTAATTAACCTCCTGTAAAATCCGGCGTGACCAAGGAAACTTCTTATACCTTTGATGTCCTTGGGACATGGCATCTTTTCAATAGCATCGACCTTGGATTTATCAACTTCAATACCACTTTCAGAAACTTTATGCCCCAAGACAATACCTTCATTAACCATAAAGTGGCACTTTTCCCAATTCAAGAGAAGATTAGTTTCTTCACATCTCTGCAAAACTTGATCAAGATTGCTCAAGCAATCATCAAAAGAGGAACCATAGACGGAAAAATCGTCCATGAAAACCTCACAAATCTTTTCACAAAAGTCAGAGAATATAGCCATCATGCATCTTCGAAAGGTAGCAGGTGCATTACATAAACCAAAAGGCATACGTCTATAAGCAAAAGTACCAAAAGGGCATGTAAAAGTAGTCTTTGATTGATCTCTAGCCGACACAGGTATTTGAGAGAAACCAGAATAACCATCTAGAAAGCAATAGTGTGTATGTTTGCATAATCTTTCTAGCATTTGATCAATAAAGGGTAAGGGCTAATGATCTTTCTTAGTAGCTTTATTTAATTTACGAAAATCAATTACCATCCTATAACTTGTAATAATTCTTTGTGGAATCAATTCATCTTTATCATTAGGAACAACAGCAATACCTCCCTTCTTAGGGACACAATGGACATGACTTACCCATTGACTATCAGCAACGGGATAAATTATACCTGCCTCCAGAAGCTTGAGTATTTCTTTTCTTACCACTTCTTTCATTTTAGGATTCAGACGTCGTTGAGGATCACAAACTGGTTTGGCATATGCTTCCAAATTTATTTTATGTTGACATAGAGTGGGACTAATGCCCTTAAGATCATCAAGAGTATATCCAATAGCAGCACGATGCTTCTTCAGAGTTTCAATAATCTTTCTTCTTCATGCTCTGAAAGGTTAGCACTAATAATAACAGGATATATCTTCTTTTCATCAAGATAAGCATATTTAAGATTATCAGGCAAAGGTTTAAGCTCAAACACGGGATCACCCTTGGGTGGAGGAGGATCTCCTAAAATTTCAACAGGCAAATTGTGTTGCAGAATAGGTTCCTGTTTAAAGAATACTTCATCTATTTCCCTTCTTTCATTCATGAACATATCATTTTCATGGTCTAGCAAATAGTGTTCTAAAGGATCACTAGGAGGTATGGCAATAGAAGCAAGACCAATAATCTCATCCTTACTAGGTAATTCTTCCTCACGATGTTGTTTACTAAATTTAGAGAAATTAAACTCATGAACCATATCATCCAAGCCAATAGTAACAACATTATTTGTGTAATCTATGGTAGCATTGACAGTATTTAAGAAGGGTCTACCAAATATAATGGACAAAAGCTATCTTGCGGAGAAGTAAGAACAAGAAAATCAGCAGGATATTTAGTTTTCCCACACAAGACTTCAACATCTCTAACAATTCCAATTGGTGCAATAGTATCTCTATTGGCAAGTTTAATAGTAACATCAATATCTTCTAACTCAACAGGTGCAATTTCATTCTTAATTTCTTTGTATAAGTCATGAGGTATAACACTAGCACTAGCACCCATATCACATAAGCCATGATAACAATGATCTCCTATTTTAACAGAAATAACAGGCACGCCTACCACAGGTCTATGTTTATCTTTACAAGGTTTAGCAATTCTAGCAGTTTCACCTTCGAACTGAATAACATGCCCATCAATATTATCAGACAAGAGATCTTTAACAATAGCAATATTAGGTTCTACTTTAACTTGCTCGGGAGGTGTATAAGTTCTAATATTGCTTTTACGAACAACAGTTGAAGCTTTAGCATGATCCTTTATTCTAACAGGGAAAGGTGGTTTCTCATATAAGAAGTAGGAACAATAGGATCATTATAAGTGACAGTCTTTTCTTCAACTTTAATAGGTGCAGCTACTTTTACTTCTATGGGAGGATGATATTTAAACCACTTCTCCTTAGGGAGATCAACATAAGTAGCAAAAGATTCACAGAAAGAAGCTACTATCTCAGAGTCAAGTCCATATTTAGTGCTAAACTTACGGAAAATATCGGTATCCATAAAAGATTTAACACAATCAAACTTAGGTGTCATACCTGACTCCTTACCTTCATCGAGGTCCCAATCTTCAGAGTTGCGTTTAATTCTATCCAATAAATTCCATCTGAATTCAATAGTCTTCATCATAAAAGAGCCAGCACAAGAAGTATCGAGCATGGTTTGATTATTATGAGAAAGCCGAGCATAAAAACTTTGCATAATTATTTCTCTTGAGATCTCATGATTGGGGCATGAATATAACATTGATTTAAGCCTCCCCCAAGCTAGAGCGATGCTTTTGTTGGGGAACGTAGTGATTTCAAAAAATTTCCTACGCACACTCAAGATCATGGTGATGCATAGCAACGAGAGGGGAGAGTGTGATCTACGTACCCTTGTAGACCGACAACGGAAGCGTTAGCACAACGCAGTTGATGTAGTCGTACGTCTTCACGGCCCGACCGATCAAGCACCGAAACTACGGCACCTCCGAGTTCTAGCACACGTTCAGCTCGATGACGATCCCCGGACTCCGATCCAGCAAAGTGTCGGGGAAGAGTTCCTTCAGCACGACGGCATGGTGACGATCTTGATGTTCTACCGTCGTAGGGCTTCGCCTAAGCACCGCTACAATATTATCAAGGATTATGGTGGAAGGGGGCACCGCACACGGCTAAGAATATGATCACGTGGATCAACTTGTGTCCCTATGGGGTGCCCCCTGCCCCCGTATATAAAGGAGTGGAGGAGGGAGGGCCTCTCTATGGTGCGCCCTAGGGGAGTCCTACTCCCACCGGGAGTAGGATTCCCCCTTTCCTAGTCCAACTAGGAGTCCTTCCATGTAGTAGGAGTAGGAGACAAGGAAGGGGAAGGAAGAGAAGGAAGGAGGGGGCGCAGCCCCTCCCCCTAGTCCAATTCGGACTAGGCCTTGGGGGGCACGCGGCCTGCCTCTCCCTCTCCCCTAAAGCCCAATAAGGCCCATATACTTCTTCTCCCGTATTCCCGTAACTCCCCGGTACTCCGAAAAATACCCGAACCACTCGGAACCTTTCCGATGTCCGAATATAGTCGTCCAATATATCGATCTTTACGTCTCGACCATTTCGAGACTCCTCGTCATGTCCCGATCTCATCCGGACTCCAACTCCTTCGGTACATCAAAACTCATAAACTCATAATATAACTGTCATCGAAACCTTAAGCGTGCGGACCCTACGGGTTCGAGAACAATGTAGACATGACCGAGACACGTCTCCGGTCAATAACCAATAGCGGAACCTGGATGCTCATATTGGCTCCTACATATTCTACGAAGATCTTTATCGGTCAGACCGCATAACAACATACGTTGTTCCCTTTGTCATCGGTATGTTACTTGCCCGAGATTCGATCGTCGGTATCTCAATACCTAGTTCAATCTCGTTACCGGCAAGTCTCTTTACTCGTTCCGTAATACATCATCTCGCAACTAACTCATTAGTTGCAATGCTTGCAAGGCTTATGTGATGTGCATTACCGAGAGGGCCCAGAGATACCTCTCCGACAATCGGAGTGACAAATCCTAATCTCGAAATACGCCAACCCAACATGTACCTTTGGAGACACCTGTAGAGTCCTTTATAATCACCCAGTTACGTTGTGACGTTTGGTAGCACACAAAGTGTTCCTCCGATAAACGGGAGTTGCATAATCTCATAGTCATAGGAACATGTATAAGTCATGAAGAAAGCAATAGCAACATACTAAACGATCGGTGCTAAGCTAACGGAATGGGTCAGTCAATCACATCATTCTCCTAATGATGTGATCCCGTTAATCAAATAACAACTCTTTGTCTATGGTTAGGAAACATAACCATCTTTGATTAACGAGCTAGTCAAGTAGAGGCATACTAGTGACACTCTGTTTGTCTATGTAACATCCCAAATTTTCAATTTGGAATGTTATACACTAGATCATATGCATATCATATTTTCTTGCATTTTGGTTGATCCTAGAAATTTCACGCAACTCAAGGACCCTCGGAGAGAGTTGGAGATTTCGTTATTTTCATATTTGAGAGTTCTCTCGAATTTTGAAAATAGGATCATTTGATTTATTTATTTTATCTTCAATAATTTTTCCGGTGTCAAAATATATGAGAGAGGGAATAATATGACTTTCCCAAATTTAGGAAAAATGAAGATATAATAAATAGATCAATTTTGCTTTCCGGTGTTTATTTGCATTTTATTTGGATAGGGAAAAATGCGCGTTTTCAAAAATTGCATTTTAGGTCCGGAGAAAAGTTCATTTTGTTCGGCTCATTTTTAGGAGTCGGGGAAAATTTACTTTAGATTTTTCGGAGTTCGTTTAGATCCCTTTTTGTTTTTTTTTCTGCGCGAGGAAACTATTTAAAAAAAATTGAGCAGCGCCTTGGGCCAAAGGCCCAAGCCAAGCCACCTACCGCTGCGCTCCCAGGCACCAGGCGCCGAGCCAGGAGCCGGTCGGCCGCCGCCGCTTCTTGCTAGGACCGAATCCTTTTAGGATTCTAGGGCCCCCTTGTCCCCTTTTCCTTATTTCGTTTTCTTGTCCTACTCTCCGTTTATTTTCTAGATCTTTCCTACTCCTATTCTAATTCCTTGTCCTCTACCCCAAGTAAACCCCTCCTCCCCAATATAAATACCCAAGCACCCCCCCCTCTAAACACATCAAATCAAAGCTCTCCTCCCACCACGGCCGCCGCACCTCACCGCCGCCGCGCCCTGCGTCACCGCCGCCGCCACCCCACACCCGCGCCGCCGCCGCACCTTGCCCACGCTGCCGCCCTACGCCGACGCCGCCGGAGCCCCTCACCGGAGACCTCGCCAAGGTTGCCCCATGCTACATCTATTCTTTTTCTCGGATCGTTTTCTTCTAATCGTTCCGATTCTTTTCTTCTCTAAACCGTTCCGGTTTTCTAGATCAGTTTTTCGATCGGTTTTTCTTCTCCAAAACCCTAGATCGGATTCGTTTTCTTCTCCGATTTAGTTGCTTTGGACCGTTCGCCGGACCGTTCGTCCTAACGAACGTGATCACCGGATTCTTCTAGGTTAACGAACGTCCGTTCGTTTAACCGTTCTTCTTTTTCTTTTCGTCGGATTTATTCCGCGATCGCGATCTCAGATCCGATCTTCTTCCTAGTCTATTTTTCCGCTCGTTTATCGGAATCAGGTGATTCAAGCGCCTGGAGTTTCGTCTCGAAACCGCCGTTCCGTCTAATCAACTTGAACAAGCTTTTGTTACAGTAAAATTTTGACCTAGTTTCAACTTGCTAGAACCGAGTTGTTTTCTTCCGCCGTTTGTTTTTCGTTCTTTCTTGCAACCGGAGTTCTTAAGTTGAACTACCTGGTTCGTTCTCTTGTTCGAGTTTTACCTGTGCATTAGATGAGTACTTATTGTATGCTTGTTGTTTGTCTGCGATAGATTACCCGGATTGCGCCGCTTGTTACTTGAAACCCTAGGACTCGCGGATCATCAGCAAGGCAAGTAACACTTTGATCATACCTTTTCTACAACCCATGTTTTATTGCATTAGATCAATCCTCACACATTGCATGATTAGGATCTAATTAAATTGTGGGATGGGAAGTAGATGAGGTAGTACCTATTACCTGTATTATGAAACCTTTGGGAGTTACTCTACGTTTGCTTATATTGCCATGCTATGCTAGTAGACGTGGATTGGGTGAGTGATATCCATGACAGATGTGAGATTGATAATTTTAATGGTTTATCTAAGGTGGCAACTTAAACACACATCTGGGTGGATTGAGGCACCTGATGTCTATCAGGACTTGCCTGTTTTTTTTGGACCGCCACCCAGGCTCAAAGGGATCATAAGATCTTTCATGCTAGAAACTTCCGTGTGCAGCCACATGCTACTATGGGCTCTGGCATAGTTGACTAAGTTGTGCGAACTCTTACGGGGTGGACTAGCAGATGTAGGGGATGTAGGTGTACCGGTCTACCCCACATGTAAGGTGCTAGTGCTTCTGAAAGACTATGTCTCGGTCATCCGTTTCTCAAACACCATGTAGTGCGAGAAAACAAACGGAGGCGATCGAGTCATGTGGGGAAAAGTGCGCAAACCTCTGCTCTGCAGAGTGTACAAACTAATCATGATTAGCCGTGTCCCCGGTTATGGACAACTTGAGTATCTAGTACTTGAATATCATGTGAATCTCATCATGTTACTTCTAATTAATGTTGTTGGGTTTTAATTACTTAATTGGGATCGGAATGCTGTCAACCATTCTCGATGTTTAACAACTACCATGATAGTTAATAAATTTATTCCTTTGCAGTAGGGAAAAACTGGCTTTACGCAAAACTGTAACCATAGAGCTTTCCACCAGCCATATATGCATATAGTCTAGCTGTTTCATTCCATTACTCTCTATGTGTTACTTTGCCAGCATATTCCATGTGCTGACCCGTTTTCGGGATGCAACTTCTCATGTTGCAGACTTTTCAGACGACGATTGAGGTGTTTTAGGTTGTGCTCCTATACTCAATGATGTCGTTGGAGTTGATGGACCCATTTATCTTCCGAGTCTTCCGCTGTTATCGATATTATATGGCCTTCTGCCATATTTATTGTAATAAGTTCTTTTTGAGCCATCGATGTAATAAGTGTGTGATTGCAACTCTGCTATAAAACCTCGATGTACTATGTGGTGTCAGCATTACTGATCCAGGGATGACACCGTAGCACAGTAGACGTGATCCATTCGGGTCAGGTCGCTACAGTCTATGTATTCACACATGTATTATGTTTCTGGTTAATACAATTCTAGCATCAATAATAAACATTTATCATGAAATAAGGAAATAAATAATAACTTTATTATTGCCTCTAGGGCATATTTCCTTCAGTCTCCCACTTGCACTAGAGTCAATAATCTAGTTCACATCGCCATGTGATCTAACATCAATAGTTCACATCTTTATGTGGTTAACACCCATAGTTCACATCGATATGTGACCAACACCCAAAGGGTTTACTAGAGTCAGTAATCTAGTTCACATTGCTATGTGATTAACACCCAAAGAGTACTAAGGTGTGATCATGTTTTGCCTGTGAGAGAAGTTTAGTCAACGGGTCTGCCATATTCAGATCCGTAAGTATTTTGCAATTTTCTATGTCTACAATGCTCTGCACGGAGCTACTTTAGCTAATTGCTCCCACTTTCAATATGTATCCAGATGAAGACTAAGAGTCATCCGGATCAGTGCCAAAACTTGTATCGACGTAACCCTTTTACGACGAACCTTTTGTCACCTCCATAATCGAGAAACATATCCTTATTCCACTAAGGATAATTTTGACCGCTGTCCAGTGATCTACTCCTAGATCACTATTGTACTCCCTTGCCAAAATTAGTGTAGGGTATACAATAGGTCTGGTACACAGCATGGCATACTTTATAGAACCTATGGCCAAGGCATAGGGAATGACTTTCATTCTCATTCTATTTTCTGCCGTGGTCGGGCTTTGAGTCTTACTCAACTTCACACCTTGTAACACAGGCAAGAATTCTTTCTTTGACTGTTCCATTTTGAACTACTTCAAAATCTTGTCAAGGTATGTACTCATTGAAAAAACTTATCAAGCGTCTTGATCTATCTCTATAGATCTTGATGCTCAATATGTAAGCAGCTTCACCGAGGTTTTCTTTGAAAAAATCCTTTCAAACACTCCTTTATGCTTTGCAGAATAATTCTACATTATTTCCGATCAACAATATGTCATACACATATACTTATCAGAAATGTTGTAGTGCTCCCACTCACTTTCTTGTAAATACAGGCTTCACCGCAAGTCTGTATAAAACTATATGCTTTGATCAACTTATCAAAGCGTATATTCCAACTCCGAGATGCTTGCACCAGTCCATAGATGGATCGCTGGAGCTTGCATATTTTGTTAGCACCTTTAGGATTGACAAAACCTTCTGGTTGTATCATATACAACTCTTCTTTAAATCCATTAAGGAATGTAGTTTTGTTTATCCATTTGCCAGATTTCATAAAATTGCGGCAATTGCTAACATGATTTGGACAGACTTAAGCATCACGAGTGAGAAAATTTCATCGTAGTCAACACCTTGAACTTTGTCAAAAACTTTCGACAAGTCTAGCTTTGTAGATAGTAACACTACTATCAGCGTCCGTCTTCCTCTTGAAGATCCATTTATTTTCTATGGCTGCCGATCATCGGGCAATCCATCAAAGTCCATACTTTGTTCTCATACATGGATCATATCTCAGATTTCATGGCCTCAAACCATTTCGCGGAATCTGGGCTCATCATCGCTTCCTCATAGTTCGCAAGTTCGTCATGGATGTAACATGACTTCCAGAACAGGATTACCGTACCACTTGGTGCGGATCTCACTCTGGTTTAACCTCCGAGATTCGGTAGTAAACTGATCTGAAGTTAATGATCATCATTAGCTTCCACTAATTGGTGTAGTAGTCAACAGGAACAGATTTCTGTGATGAACCTACTTTCCATAAGGGAGAAGGTACACGTTACCTCATCAAGTTCTACCTTTCCCCACTCACTTCTTTCGAGAGAAACTCTTCTCTCAGAAAGGATCCATTCTCAGCAACGAATATCTTCCTTCGGATCTGTGATAGAAGGTGTACCCAACATTTTCCTTTTGGGTATCCTATGAAGACGCACTTCTCCGATTTGGGTTGAGCTTATCAGGTTGAAACTTTTCACATAAGCATTGCAACCTCAAACTTTAAGAAACGACAGCTTAGGTTTCTTGTCAAACCATAGTTCATACGGTGTCGTCTCAACGGATTTAGATGGTGCCCTATTTAACGTGAATGTAGCTGCTCTAATGCATAACCCCAAAACGATAGTGGTAAATCGGTAAGAGACATCATAGATCGCACCATATCTAATAAAGTACGGTTACGACGTTCGGACACACCATTACATCTGTGGTGTTCCAGGTGGCGTGAGTAGTGAAACTATTTCACATTGTTTTAACTGAAGCCCAAACTCGTAACTCAAATATTTACTTCTGCGATCATATCGTAGAAACTTTTTATTTTTGTTACGATGATTCTCCACTTCACTCTGAAATTCTTGAACTTTTCAAATGTTTCAGACTTGTGTTTCATCAAGTAGATATACCCATATCTGCTCAAATCATCTGTGAAGGTCAGAAAATAACGATACCCTGTCGCGAGCCTCAACACTCATCGGACTCACATCAAGTATGTATTATTTCCAATCAAGTCAGTTTGCTCGCTCCATTGTTCTGGAGAACGGAGTCTTTTAGTCATCTTGCCCATAAGGCAATGGTTCGCAAGCATCAAGTGATTCATAATCAAGTGATTCCAAAAAATCCCATCAGCAATGGAGTTTCTTCATGCGCTTAACACCAATATGACCTAAACGGCAATGCCACAAATAAGTTGCACTATCATTATTGACTTTGCATCTTTTGGTTTCAATATTATGAATATGTGTATCACTACGATCGTGATCCAACAAACCATTTTCATTGGGTGTGTCACCATATAAGGTTTTATTCATGTAAACAGAACAACAATTTAATCTCTAACTTAAATGAATAACTGTATTGTAATACATATGATCAAATCATATTCATGCTCAACGCAAACACCAAATAACACTTATTTAGGTTCAACACTAATCCCGAAAGTATAGGGAGTGTGCGATGATGATCATATCAATCTTGGAACCACTTCCAACACACATCGTCACTTCACCCTTAACTAGTCACACATCGTCACTTCCCTTTAACTACTCTGTTTATTTTGCAACTCCCGTTTCGAGTTACTAATCTTAGCAACTGAACTAGTATCAAATACTGAGGGGTTGCTATAAACACTAGTAAAGTACACATCAATAACATGTATATCAAATATACTTATGTTCACTTTGCCATCCTTCTTATCCGCCAATCACTTGGGGTAGTTCCGCTTCCAGTGACCAGTCCCTTTGCAGTAGAAGCACTTAGTCTCAGGCTTAGGATCAGACTTGGGCTTCTTCACTTGAGCAGCAACTTGCTTGCCGTTCTTCTTGAAGTTCCCCTTCTTCCCTTTGCCCTTTTCTTGAAACTAGTGGTCTTGTCAACCATCAACACTTGATGTTTTTCTTGATTTCTACCTTCGTTGATTTCAGCATCACGAAGAGCTTGGGAGTTGTTTCCGTTATCCCTTGCATATTATAGTTCATCACGAAGTTCTACTAACTTGGTGATGGTGACTAGAGAATTCTGTCAATCACTATCTTATCTGGAAGATTAACTCCCACTTGATTCAAGCGATTGTAGTACCCAGACAATCTGAGCACATGCTCACTAGTTGAGCGATTCTCCTCCATCTTTTAGCTATAGAACTTGTTGGAGACTTCATATCTCTCAACTCGGGTATTTGCTTGAAATATTAACTTCAACTCCTGGAACATCTCATATGTCCATGACGTTCAAAACGTCTTTGAAGTCCCGATTCTAAGCCATTAAGCATGGTGCACTAAACTATCAAGTAGTCATCATATTGAGCTAGCCAAACGTTCATAACGTCTGCATCTGCTCCTGCAATAGGTCTGTCACCTAGCGGTGCATCAAGGACATAATTCTTCTGTGCAGCAATGAGGATAAACCTCAGATCACGGATCCAATCCGCATCATTGCTACTAACATCTTTCAACACAATTTTTCTCTAGGAACATATCAAAATAAACATATGAAAGCAACAACGCAAGCTATTGATCTACAACATAATTTGCAAAATATACCAGGACTAAGTTCATGATAAATTTAAGTTCAATTAATCAATTACTTAAGAACTCCCACTTAGATAGACATCCCTCTAATCCTCTAAGTGATCACGTGATCCAAATCAACTAAACCATGTCCGATCATCACGTGAGATGGAGTAGTTTCAATGGTGAACATCACTATGTTGATCATATCTACTATATGATTCACGCTCGACCTTTCGGTCTCCGTGTTCCGAGGCCATATCTGCATATGCTAGGCTCGTCAAGTTTAACCTGAGTATTCTGCGTGTGCAAAACTGGCTTGCACCCATTGTAGATGGACGTAGAGCTTATCACACCCGATCATCACGTGGTGTCTGGGCACGACGAACTTTGGCAACGGTGCATACTCAGGGAGAACACTTCTTGATAATTAGTGAGAGATCATCTTAAAATGCTACCGTCAAACTAAGCAAAATAAGATATAAAAGATAAACATCACATGCAATCAAAATATGTGACATGATATGGCCATCATCATCTTGTGCCTTTGATCTCCATCTCCAAAGCATCGTCATGATTTCCATCGTCACCGGCATGACACCATGATCTCCATCATCTTGATCTATATCAATTGTCGTCACATGGTCGTCTCGCCAACTATTGCTCTTGCAACTATTGCTATCGCATAGCGATAAAGTAAAGCAATTATTTGGCGCTTGCATCTTATGCAATAAAGAGACAACCATAAGGCTTTTGCCAGTTGCCGATAACTTCAACAAAACATGATCATCTCATACAACAACTTATATCTCATCACGTCTTGACCATATCACATCACAACATGCCCTGCAAAAACAAGTTAGACGTCCTCTACTTTGTTGTTGCAAGTTTTACGTGGCTGCTACGGGCTTAAGCAAGAACCAATCTCACCTACGCATCAAAACCACAACGATAGTTTGTCAAATAGACTCCGTTTTAACCTTCGCAAGGACCGGGCGTAGCCACACTTGTTCAACTAAAGTTGGAGAGACAGTCACCCGCAAGCCACCTGTGCAAAGCACGTCGGGAGAACCGGTCTGCGTAAGCGTACGCGTAATGTCGGTCCGGGCCGCTTCATCCAACAATACCGCCGAACCAAAGTATGACATGCTGGTAAGCAGTATGACTTATATCGCCCACAACTCACTTGTGTTCTACTCGTGCATATAACATCAACACATAAAACCTAGGCTCGGATGCCACTGTTGGGAACGTAGTAATTTCAAAAATTTCCTACGCACACGCAAGATCATGGTGATGCACAGCAACGAGAGGGGAGAGTGTTGTCTACGTACCCACGCAGACCGACTGCGGAAGCGATCACACAACGTAGAGGAAGTAGTCGTACGTCTTCCCGATCCGACCGATCCAAGCACCGTTACTCCGGCACCTCCGAGTTCTTAGCACACGTACAGCTCGATGACGATCCCCGGGCTCCGATCCAGCAAAGCTTTGGGGAGGAGTTCCGCCAGCACGACGGCGTGGTGACGATCTTGATGTTCTACTGTCGCAGGGCTTCGCCTAAGCACCGCTACAATATGACCGAGGTGGAATATGGTGGCAGGGGGCACCGCACACGGCTAAGGAATGATCACGTGGATCAACTTGTGTCTATGGGGTGCCCCTTGCCTTAGTATATAAAGGATGGAGGAGGAGGAGGCCGGCCAAGGCCATTGGTGCGGCCAGGATGGGAGTCCTACTAGGACTCCAAGTCCTAGTAGGAGTCCACCAAGAGGGGAGGAAGGGAGAAGGAAGTGGAGGAGTAGGAAAGGTGGCCGGCCCCCTTTTCCCTAGTCCAATTCGGACTAGAGGGGAGGGGGGGCGCAGCAGCCTTTTTCCTCTTCCCACTAAAGCCCATCAAGGCCCATTACTTCTCCCGTAACTACCCGGTACTCCGAAAAATACCCGAATCACTCGGAACCTTTCCGATGTCCGAATATAGTCGTCCAATATATCGATCTTTACGTCTCGACCATTTCGAGACTCCTCGTCATGTCCCCGATCTCATCCGGGACTCCGAACTCCTTCGGTACATCAAAACTCATAAACTCATAATATAACTGTCATCGAAACCTTAAGCGTGCGGACCCTACGGTTCGAGAACAATGTAGACATGACCGAGACACGTCTCCGGTCAATAACCAATAGCGGGACCTGGATGCCCATATTGGCTCCTACATATTCTACGAAGATCTTTATCGGTCAGACCGCATAACAACATACGTTGTTCCCTTTGTCATCGGTATGTTACTTGCCCGAGATTCGATCGTCGGTATCCAATACCTAGTTCAATCTCGTTACCGGCAAGTCTCTTTACTCGTTTCATAATACATCATCTCACAACTAACATCTTAGTTGCAATGCTTGCAAGGCTTATGTGATGTGCATTACCGAGAGGGCCCAGAGATACCTCTCCGACAATCGGAGTGACAAATCCTAATCTCGAAATACGCCAACCCAACATCTACCTTTGGAGACACCTGTAATGCTCCTTTATAATCACCCATTTACGTTGTGACGTTTGGTAGCACCCAAAGTGTTCCTCCGGCAAACGGGAGTTGCATAATCTCATAGTCATAGGAACATGTATAAGTCATGAAGAAAGCAATAGCAACATACTAAACGATCGGGTGCTAAGCTAATGGAATGGGTCATGTCAATCAGATCATTCAACTAATGATGTGACCTCGTTAATCAAATAACAACTCTTTGTCATGGTTAGGAAACATAACCATCTTTGATTAACGAGCTAGTCAAGTAGAGGCATACTAGTGACACTCTGTTTGTCTATGTATTCACACATGTATTATGTTTCCGGTTAATACAATTCTAGCATGAATAATAAACATTTATCATGAAATAAGGAAATAAATAATAACTTTATTATTGCCTCTAGGGCATATTTCCTTCAAATTATTGCCTCTAGAGCATATTTCCTTCAGTAATTTCTTTACTTTATCACTATGTGTTAGCGACAGTTGTAGAAGCAACAGTTGGCGAGACAGCCATGACGCAATGATGGAGATCAAGGTGTCGAGCCGGTGACGATGGAGATCATGACGATGCTCTGGAGATGGAGATCAAAAGCACAAGATGATGATGGCCATATCATGTCACATATTTTGATTGCATGTGGTGTTTATCTTTTATGCATCTTATTTTTCTTAGTACGGCGGTAGCATTATAAGATGATCCCTTAACTAAATTTCAAGGTAAAAGTGTTCTCCCCGAGTATGCACCGTTGCTACAGTTTGTCATGTTGAGACACCACGTGATGATCGGGTGTGATAGACTATACGTTCACATACAATGGGTGCAAGACATTTTTCCACATGCGGAATACTTGCGTTAAACTTGACGAGCCTAGCATGTACAGACATGGCCTCAGAACACTAGAGACTGAAAGGTCGAACGTGAATCATATAGTAGATATGATCAACATAGAGATGTTCACCATTGATGACTACTCCATCTCACGTGATGATCAGATATATATTAGTTGATTTGGATCACGTATCACTTAGATGACTTGAGGGATGTCTATTTAAATGGGAGTTCTTAAGTAATTTTATTAATTGAACTTAATTTATCATGAACTTTAGGGTTGTGGTCATTGTTAAGTGGGGGTTAGGGTTATTGTTTCATATCTATGTTAGGGCTTATGTATTTTGTGCAAATATTCGGTTAAGTACCTAAAACTAAAGGATTCAAGGAAGGAAAAAAGGATTAGGGTTTTTTGTGTGTATAAACTGTATAGTTAGAAATTATATTATATCATGAAAATCTAGTCTGATTTAAAATAAGAATTTCCAATAAGCAGTAGTTTTTTGTTTTTCTTTATAGTTTAATTTCTCAAAAATGAAGAGAGGGTGCGCCCCCCAGAGAGAACCCCATTCTTTCAAGAAAGTTCTAATTAATTATGTAGAAAAGGAAATAAGGAAAATAGGAGTAAGCGAGTAGGGTCAACAAGATTCTAAAATAATTTTCTATCTCCTACTCTATAACCATCATCTAGAAAGCAGAGCGCTTTGGTTCCATTCAAACAGAAAAGCTGACATAGATGTTAAGTGGTGGGAATATCCATAAAGGAGCCGAATGAAATAAAAATTCATGTACAATTCATAAAATTCTTTCTTATTTCTTAATGTTGAAATCCAAAATTAAAGTCTCTTGGCTCTCTTCACGCTTTCTCACAAATAGATTAAAAATGATATCTGTGTGTTTTTGATTATTTTAGGGATGGGAAGAGCATGCGTTTATGTTCATCATGTGGATAAAGGGGCCTTTTTGAATGGCAATGTTGAGCCGGACCTTGATGAGCTTGACATGGTGTTTGAGAGTAGTCCTAGCTATGCGGATGTCTTGGAACAGGTTATGAAGGATTTGAATTGGATGGACCGAAGTGACGTTGTTGAGTTGGAGGGAAGGCATAATTTTGGTTTTGGAATGCACATCCATTGGAAGACAATGCATGTGAACTCCGAGCAATGTTGGGTTGCATACAAGGAGACGGTTGCCGAATCTCTAGACAAGGCTCTTGACTAATTTGCGTCCAAGAAGGTTGAGTCTAGTTTGCATTTGGACTTGAACCGGAACCCCTCCCCGCGGTTGGTTGCTAGTACTCCCCCATCCATGAACCAAGATCAAATGAGTGAACCTCATTTGACGCAACAAGTTTGGCTAACCTTAAGCCCGATTTCAAACAACCAAAATGAAGCTTTTCAAGAGGAGAATGATGAGTACGAGGAGGATGAGAACGAAGTTGATCTCCATGACAACAATGTGGGTGATCACGAAAAATATCATGTGCAAGAGACAATGGACCAAGCCATCCCATTTTCCCGTTCATATGCATAGGACTCGGATGATAATGGTCCCGATGAAGAAGTTAATGAGGAGGGGTTCACGGTGAAGGAGGTCGAAGCATTTAAGAAGGTATTCCGGCTGGGTCACAAGACACTATTGTTCAAGGATCTTAGTCTTGCGGATGAAGCCATTGTAGATGGTGGCAAATGTATATCTCTTGGAGCTAGGCCAAGTTCTCACCGTGATTTGGGAAACGGTAAGAACGGGATATATCCCAGTTGTGAGTTTCGATCCTTCTTGGAATTGAAGATGTGGCTCGACAACTATTTGGTTACTCATTATCGTCCACATAGAGTGGACAACTGCTACCTCTTGAGCATGGTTGGTTTTCCCTTGAAGAGGAAAGGGTGATGCAGCAAAGTAGCGTAAAGTATTTCCCTCAGTTTTTGAGAACCAAGGTATCAATCCAGTAGGAGACAACGCACAAGTCACCTAGTACCTGCACAAACAATCAAGAACCTTCGCAACCAACGCGATAAAGGGGTTGTCAATCCCTTCACGGTCACTTGCGAAAGTGAGATCTGATAGAGATAGTAAGATAAATATTTTTGGTATTTTGTTGTATAGATTGGAAAGTAAAGATTGCAAAATAGTAAACGAGATGCGAATAATAAAAGAGATGCAATATAATAAGAAAGAGACCCGGGGGCCATAGGTTTCACTAGTGGCTTCTCTCATGATAGCATGTATTACGGTGGGTGAACAAATTACTGCCGAGCAATTGATAGAAAAGTGCATAGTTATGAAGATATCTAAGGCAATGATCATGAATATAGGCATCATGTCCGTGTCAAGTAGATCGAAACGATTCTGCATCTACTACTATTACTCCACACATCGACCGCTATCCAGCATGCATCTAGAGTATTAAGTTCATAAGAACAGAGTAACGCTTTAAGCAAGATGACATGATGTAGAGGGATAAACTCAAGCAATATGACATAAACCCATCTTTTTATCCTCGATGGCAACAATACAATACATGCCTTGCTGCCCCTACTATCACTGGGAAAGGACACCGCAAGATTGAACCCAAAGCTAAGCACTTCTCCCATTGCAAGAAAGATCAATCTAGTAGGCCAAACTAAACCGATAATTCGAAGAGACTTGCAAAGATATCAAATCATGCATATAAGAATTCAGAGAAGAACCAAATAATATTCATAGATAATCAAGTTTCATAAACCACAATTCATCGGATCTCGGCAAACACACCGCAAAAGAGTATTACATCGAATAGATCTCCAAGAACATCGAGGAGAACTTTGTATTGAATCAAAGAGAGAGAAGAAGCCATCTAGCTAATAACTATGGACCCGAAGGTCTGTGGTAAACTACTCACGCTTCATCGGAGAGGCTATGGTGTTGATGTAGAAGCCCTCCGTGATCGATTCCCCCTTCAGATCACCGAAAAGGCCCCAAGATGGGATCTCACGGGTACAGAAGGTTGCAGCGGTGGAAAAGTGGTTTCGTGGCTCCACCTGATGTTTCTAGGGTATAATGGTATATATAGGCGAAAGAAGTACGTCGGTGGAGCTCCATGGGGCCCACAAGGATGGGGGGCATGCCTACCCCCCTGGGCGTGCCCTCCTGCCTCGTGGCCGCCTCACGGAGTTCCAGACTTCCTCCAAGTCTCTCTGGTTTGCTTTTCGGTCCAAGAAAGATCATCACGAAGGTTTCATCCGTTTTGGATTCCGTTTGGTATTCCTTTTCTGCGAAACACTGAAATAGGCAAAAACTGAAACTAGCACTGGGCCTCCGGTTAATAGGTTAGTCCCAAAAATAATATAAAGAGCATATTAAATCCCATTAAACATCCAAAATAGATAATATAATAGCATGGAACAATCAAAAATTATAGATACGTTGGAGACGTATCAAGCATCCCCAAGCTTAATTCCTGCTCGTCCTCGAGTAGGTAAATGATAAAAACAGAATTTTTGATGTGGAATGCTACCTAACATATTTATATGTAATTTTCTTTATTGTGGCATGAATGTTCAGATCCGAAAGATTCAAGACAAAAGTTTAATATTGACATAAAAATAATAATACTTCAAGCATACTAACAAAGTAATCATGTCTTCTCAAAATAACATGGCCAAAGAAAGTTCATCCCTACAAAATCATATA
>NC_053025.1:511756048-511766318 GCF_003073215.2 Triticum urartu | reverse complement strand
GGGGTAGCAACCTGCGCTTTGGGTAACTCTTGGAGGGGCGTTCGAGTTCATATTCCTCGGCCGCAAGGACTTCAGTCCATCTGTCAGCTAGCAAATCTTGATCAGCTTGAAGCTTGCTGTTGCTTTTTCTTAAGGCTATTTGCCGTGGCTATAAGCCGGTGCTTGAAGCGCTCTTGCTCGACGGGATCCTGCACGACAAATTCGTCATCGTCGAGGCTTGCCTCGTCTTCGGAGGGAGGCATGTAATTATCATCCTCCGCCTCTCCATCTGCCGCTCTCTCGGGAGGGCTGGCTTCTCCATCCTCCTGCTCTAAATCTTGCTGGAGGGGATTGTCGTTATCTTCGGCACTGTCCGGAGTGCTATTATCTCCTGTGCCGGTATCACCGCTTTTGCTTGGCGAGACTTAGAGCGCGCCGCTTGACGTCGGCGCTTGGGTTGCTTCTTGGAGGGGTCATCCTCCGTTGTCCCATCGCCATTGCCTTCTTTGGGTGTGTCCACCATGTATATATCATATGATGAGGTGGTTGTCCAGTGCCCTGTGGGCAGTGGTTCCTTTCGTCTCTGCATCGTCGTCCATACCGTCGATGTCTTCGGAGTCAAAGTCGAGCATGTCGTCAAATCATCGACAGTGGCTACTAAGTGGGTGGTGGGTGGGCGGCGAATTTCTTCGTCATCCGCATCCCAATCCTGCCGGACATAGTTCGGCCAGGACTCTCCTGACAAGGAGAGAGACCTTAATGAGTTCAGTATGTCGCCGAAGGGCGAGTGCTGAAAGATATCCGCGGAGGTGAACTCCATGATCGGCGCCCAGTCGGATTCGATAGGCACGGGCGCAGGCGGTTCGGAGTCCGTGGCCGGGGAAGAATCCGGCAGTTTGGCGTCACGGCTCTCGTGAAGGGTAAGGTCGATACGGCTCGATCGCCGCTGAGAATGCGGCCTCTCGTGGCGGGGTCTATCCACCCGTCCATGGATGGCGCAATTGGCTCCGAATTGAGGGTCGGAGCGGTTGCCGGGTGGTCTCCTGAACACTGTCCGATGGTAGAGCTAAATCATGCTCATCGTGACCGTGTGGCGCACTCGGCAGGGGCTCGAATCCGTCGAAGATCAAGTCTTCGCGGATGTCGGCCGTGTAGTTTAAGCTTCCAAACCTGACCTGGTGGCCAGGGGCGTAACTCTCGATCTGCTCCAGATGGCCAAGCGAGTTGGCCCGCAGTGCGAAGCCGCCGAATACAAAGATCTGTCCAGGGAGAAAAGTCTCACCCTGGACTGCATGCGCTATCGATGATCGAAGGAGCCATCAAGCCTAACGATGATGACACAGAGGAACTCTCAATGAAAGCACCAATGTCGGTGTCAAAACCGGCGGATCTCGGGTAGGGGGTCCCGAACTGTGCGTCTAGGCGATGGTAACAGGAGGCAGGGGACACGATGTTTACCCAGGTTTGGCCCTCTTGATGGAGGTAATACCCTACGTCCTGCTTGATTGTTCTTGATAATATGAGTAGTACAAGAGTTGATCTACCACGAGATCAGAGAGGCTAAACCCTAGAAGCTAGCCTATGGTATGATTGTTGTTGTTCGTCCTACGGACTAAACCCTCCGGTTTATATAGACACCGGAGGGGGCTAGGGTTACACAGAGTCAGTTACAAGGAAGGAGATCTACATATCCGTATTGCCAAGCTTGCCTTCCACGCACAAGGAGAGTCCCATCCGGACACGGGACGAAGTCTTCAATCTTATATCTTCATAGTCCAACAGTCCGGCCAAAGATATGTAACACCCTCGATGCGACTATAGCTCCCACGTGTCGAGGCACGACTTAGAGACATAATCGCATTGAAGGCATATGTCGCAAGTTAGGCAATCTTCACAACATCCCATGTAATATGAATAATAAAGGGGAGAACATAGTTGGCTTACACTCGCCACGTCACATCAGAGTACATAAATAACATACATCATCCAAACACTCATGGCCCGACTACGGCGCCAAAATAGAAGAAAACCCAACATGCGACAACGGTCCATCAAACCCCAACTAGGCACCACTACTGATCATCAGGAAAAGACACGTAGTAACGCTGAGAGTCCTCGTCGAACTCCCACTTGAGCTCGTACTCGTCACCTGGAGCGGAATCACCTGGACCTGCATCTGAGTTATAGTATCTGTGAGCCACAGGGACTCAGCAATCTCGCACCCTCGCGATCAAGACTATTTAAGCTTATAGAGAAAAGGCAAATATATGTGGAGCTGCAGCAAGCGACTAGCATATATGGTGGCTAACTTATACGCAAAAGAGAGCGAGAAGAGGAGGCAAAGCGCGAGCGAGAAACTAGGAGCAACCTGCGCAAACATTACTCCAACACCGTGTCCACTTCCCGGACTCCGCCGAGAAGAGGCCATCACGGCAACACACTCAGTTGATTCATTTTAATTTAATTAAGGTTCAAGTTATCTACAACCGGACATTAACAAATTCCCATCTGCCCATAACCGCGGGCACGGCTTTCGAAAGTTCAATCCCTGCAGGGGAGTCCCAACTTAGCCCATGACAAGCTCTCACGGTCAACGAAGGAATAGACCTCCTCCCAAGACGTTCCGATCAGACTCGGTATCTCGGTAACTCAAGACACTTCGACAGGTTAAAACAAGACCAGCAACACCGCCCGAATGTGCCGACAAATCCCGATAGGAGCTGCACATATCTCTTTCTCAGGGCACACTCAGATGAGCAAGACGTCGGGTAGGCCAGCCCAGAGTTGCCCCTGGTAGCCCCGGACATCGCTCGGTTGGACCAACACTCAGAGGAGCACTGGCCCGGGGGGGTTAAAATAAGATGACCCTTGAGTCTGCAGAACCCAAGGGAAAGAAAAGGGCTAGGTGCGATGGTAAAACCAATGTTGGGCATTGCTGGAAAAGCTTTAATCAAGGCGAAATATCAAGGGGTTCCCATTATAACCCAACCGCGTAAGGAACGCAAAATCCGGGAACATAACACCGATATGACGGAAACTAGGGCGGCAAGAGTGGAACAAAACACTAGGCGAGAGGCCGAGCCTTCCACCCTTTACCAAGTATATAGATGCATTAAGATAACATAGCAATATATGATATCCCAACAAGTAAATAAATGTTCCAACAAGGAACGGCTCCAATCTTCACCTGCAACTAGCAACGCTATAAGAGGGGCTGAGCAAAGCGGTAACATAGCCATCAACAGTTTGCTAGGACAAGGTGGGTTAGAGGCTCAACATGGCAATTGGGAGGCTGACAAGCAAAAGGTAGGCATCGTAGCATTGGCATAGCAAGAGCGAGCAAACTAGCATAGCAAAGATAGTAGTGATTTCGAGGGTATGATCATCTTGCCTGCACAGTTGTCAAAGCTGACTGGATCCTCACAAGCAAACTCAACGGGCTCCTCGGTAGCGAACTCGTCTCCCGGCTCTACCCAACAGGACAAACAAGCAACAAGGATACAATCAACCACGTGCAAGACCAAGCAATATGATGAAATGATGATATGCTATGCGGGATGCGATGCGGGATGCAAAATGCAAGATATGACAGGAAATGCATGAACCTGGCCTCAACTTGGAATTCCAAGGGTGCCACTGGAAAGATGAGATGAAATCGCTTGAAAACGATATAAAGAACGCCGGAATCGGAGTTACGGTTTGGAAATGGCAAGCGTTTAAAAATGACACCGGTCTGCGATTTACAGCAAGTAGGCATCTAAATGCAATGAAATGAACATGCTACAGCCACCAAACATGACAACAAAATACATGGCAGGGATGCACACAAGATGCTTAACAAAATACTAGCACTGAGCCACGGCCAATTCATCCATTAGAGGTTCAAACAAGCATGGCAAAAACGCAAATGCAAAACAGATTCCAGACTTAGTGAAATTAACACTTGTCTGAAATTTCAGATCACGAAGCCCTCTTCGGAGCAGCAAAACAACATGATACATGACCTGATTAAGACAAGTAAGAACATGGCATGGAGCTACTCAACAAGCTTAACAAAAGTCCCAAAGTGACCTGGGGCCAAAAGGGATCACAAAATATACTAACGGGCACACGAACATAGCTAAAACACAATCAGTTTTCAGACTTAGTGAAAACTGAGACATGCTGAAATATAACTCACGAAGGCATGTAAACGAGCTCGATGCACTCACACGGTGCAAGTCATGGCAAGACAAGCATACATCCATAAAGAAGGCACAAAATACAAGCTAGACATGGCAAGAACAATGGCATAGCATGCACGGATCAACTACAATAACATCGGCAAAATCGCAAACGAGTTGACGATCTGCCCAGATTCACCATGAAGCAAAAGTAGAGCTCGATTGACTCAAGCTAGGGTGCTCCATAATTGCAAACAAAGACATGGATGGATAGAGAATAACATGATTAACAAAACTCCTTTACTGATCATCCTCAAAAGAGGCACGGATCACTAGGAAACAAGCTGAACATATGGCATCATGAACTAAATAATCCCAGACTTAGTGAAAACAACTAAGTCTCTGAAAACAGATTTCCCGGGTGCCTCACTTTGCAAGCTTGCACAAGTCACCACACACATCCTAAAAATGCATGGGTTGCACCTCTGGAAAGAAGACAAAATCCTTAACAAAACATATGAAGGACTCACAGGCATATCATGCACACAATAATCATGGCAAAAATGACAAAAGTCTAAGATGAACTAGCAGATCTGACAATTAACTCACGAAGCCTCTCTTCTAACAGCATTTTGGGCATCAAGATGAACTCAAATGAAAATGATGCAATGGAATTAAATGATGTACTCGTCGAGACGAACATTTGATATACTATATGTCCAAATCGGAGCTACGGATGCAAAGTTACGGGCAGGTCAAAGTCGCATAAAAATTAGGGGGGAGAGGGAAAAAGTCAACCCTTAGGGTTTCTCTGATCCAGATCTGGATCGTGCGCTTTACGAGGAACGCCGGAACACTGTTCACCACCGGAGCACGGAAGCGAGGTTCGCCGGCCGGAGACGGGGAAGTCGCCGGCGAGGGAGAGGATGGCGGGCGGCCGGGGCGGCGCGGCGCCCGGGCGGCAGCGGAGAGGCGGGGCGGCGGCGGCCGGAGTTGGCGGCGGCGAGGTCGCCGGGTGGCGCGGTGGCCGTGGCGGCGCCGGCCACCGGCGCTGGAGAGGGCGGCGGCGGACGAGGTAGGAGGCGGCGGGCGGATCGGGCCGCGCGGGGGCCCGACTTGGGCTCCGCGGGCCGGCGGCTGTTGGCGGCGGAGGGCGACACGTGGCGGCGTGGTTGCGGCGGCGGCGGCGCGAGTTGTCCGGCCGGGTCGGACGTCCGGCCGGCGCGAGGGAAATTTTAGGGTTTCGTGGGGGAGGAGAGATCCGAAAAACGGGGGGGTCTATTTATAGGCATAAGTGGAGCTAGGAGAGTCCAAATGAGGTGCGGTTTTCGGCCACGCGATCGTGATCGAACGCTCTAGAACATGGAGCAGAGTTTGGTGGGTTTTGGGCCAAATTGGAGGGGTGTTGGGCTGCAACACACACGAGGCCTTTTCGGTCCCTCGGTTAACCGTTGGAGTATCAAACGAAGTCCAAATGGTACGAAACTTGACAGGCGGTCTACCGGTAGTAAACCAAGGCCGCTTGGCAAGTCTCGGTCCAATCCGGAAATGTTTAATCCCCACACACGAAAGAAAGCTAGAAATGACCACCGGAGGAGAACGAAGCGCCGGAATGCAAAACGGACAACGGGGAAAATGCTCGAATGCATGAGACGAACACGTATGCAAATGCAATGCACATGATGACATGATATGAGATGCATGACAACGAAAAACAACACACGGAGACAAAGACCCGAACCCGAGAAATAAATATAACTTAACGCCGGAAACGGCAAGAGTTGGAGTACAAATTGGGAAAGTTACATCCGGGGTGTTACAACACTCCACCACTACGAAAAGATCTCGTCCCGAGATCTAGGACTGAAAGAACTCCGGGTACTCAGAACGGAGGTGATCCTCGCGTTCCCAGGTAGCTTCACGGTCGGAATGGTGTGACCACTTGACTTTGAGAAATTTGATTGACTTGTTGCGAGTCTTGCGTTCAGTCTCTTCAAGAATAGCAACTGGGTTGCTCACGATAGGAGAGATCTTCTTGGAGCTCAATGTCCTCGAAGTTGACGGTGCGGTCAGGAGTCTTGAAGCACTTTCGAAGCTGAGAGACATGGAACACGTCATGAACATTTGCAAAGTTTGAAGGAAGCTCGAGTTGATAGGCGAGGCCGCCTCTCTTGCTGACAATCTTGAAAAGTCCCACGTATCTAGGGGCAAGCTTCCCTTTGATACCGAAGCAACGAGTACCTTTCATAGGAGAGACACGGAGGTAAACATGATCTCCGATCTCGAAAGCCAAATCACGGTGCTTACTATCATAGTAGCTCTTCTGACGGGATTGGGCTGCTTTGAGGTTATCACGAATGACTTTGCACATTTCTTCTGCTTCTGTGATTAAGTCATTACCCAAAAGCTGACGTTCACCGGTTTCAGACCAGTTGAGAGGGGTACGGCACTTCCTGCCATACAGAATTTCAAAAGGGCCCTTGCCCGAACTTGCTTGAAAACTATTGTTGTAGGAGAATTCAGCATAAGGAAGACAATCCTCCCACTTCATGCCGAAGGAGATCACACAAGCCCTGAGCATATCTTCAAGAATCTGGTTGACACGCTCGACTTGACCGCTTGTTTGAGGATGGAAAGCTGTGCTGAAGCGGATGTTAGTGCCCATGGCCTTCTGAAAAGAATCCCAAAACTTGGAGGTAAAGATGCTGCCACGGTCTGAAGAGATCACTTGAGGAATACCGTGCAGAGAGACAATAGCGAGAGGTATAGAGTTCCGCCAATTGAGCTGCAGTGATCGACTCTTTGATAGGCAGAAAGTGAGCCACTTTGGTGAGTTTGTCGATGACAACAAATATAGCATCATTGCCACGCTTGGACTTTGGAAACCCAGTCACGAAGTCCATTTCAATGTGGTCAAACTTCCATTCTGGAATGGCAAGAGGTTGGAGGAGACCCAGCTGGCCTTTGGTGTTCTGCCTTCACTCTTCTGCAGACATCACATTCATTCACGAATTGAGCGATCTCGCGCTTCATTCGAGTCCACCAATAAGCTTGCTTGAAGGTCCTGATACATCTTCGTACTCCCAGGGTGGATGGAGAGGAGAGAATTGTGAGCCTCGTTCATGATCACTTTACGGAGGTCACCTTTGGGCACAACAATACGATCCTCGAAGAAGAGAGTGTCCTTGTCATCAAGGCGGTAGCACTTGTACTTGGACTGACTCTTGGCAATCCCAATCTTCACCTTTTTCACCATAGCATCAAGAAGCTGGGCTTGGCGAATCTGGTCTTCTAAGGTAGGAGAGACTTGAAGGTTGGCGAGGAAACCTTGAGGAACAACTTGCAGATTAAGTTTGCGGAAAGCTTCACAAAGCTCGGGTTGATAAGGCTTGAGAATCAGACTGTTGCAGTAGGCCTTTCTGCTCAAAGCGTCAGCAATCACATTGGCCTTGCCTGGAGTATACTCAATACTCGGATTATACTCTTGAATCATTTCGACCCATCGAGTTTGCCTGAGGTTGAGATTAGGCTGAGTGAAGATGTACTTGAGACTCTTGTGATCAGTGAAAATGTCCACTTTTCTTCCCAATAGAAGATGTCTCCAAGTCAAAAGAGCATGCACAACTGCCGCCAACTCGAGATCATGAGTGGGGTAGTTCTTCTCATTAGGCTTCAACTGGGCGAGATGTATAAGCAACAACTTTCTTCTCTTGCATCAAAACTGCGCCAAGACCTTGGAGAGAGGCATCACAAAAGACCTCGTACGGCTTGGATTCATCAGGCGGAGTCAGAACTGGAGCAGTGATCAATTTCTCTTTCAAAGTGTTGAAAGCAATGTCACACTCCGGAGACCAAACGTACTTGACGTGCTTCTGAAGAAGATTAGAGAGAGGCTTCGCGATCTTAGAAAAGTTTTCAACGAATCTTCGAAATAGCTTGCGAGACCGAGAAAACTGCGGAGTTGCTTCACGTTCTGAGGAGGTTCCCAATTCACAATTGCAGACACCTTCTCAGGATTCACGGCAATGCCCTTGGCAGAGATGATATGACCAAGATAAAGAACCTCATCAGCCAAAATTCACACTTGGAGAACTTGGCATAGAACTGATGTTCTCTGAGCTTATCAAGAACCAAACGCAAATGCTTGGCATGATCTTCCTTGTTCTTCGAGAAAACCAGAATGTCGTCGAGATAGACCAAAACGAAGTCATTGGTGTAGGCGTTGAAGATGAAGTTCATCATGCGAGAGAACGTCGGAGGAGCGTTGGCGAGGCCAAAAGACATGACAGTGTATTCATATGAACCAAAGCTTGTTCTGAATGCTGTCTTGGGAATATCTTCTTCACGAATGCGAATCTGGTGATAACCCATACGGAGATCAAGCTTGGAGAATACTTGGGCACCTTTGAGTTGTTCGAACAGCTCATTGATGTTGGGAAGTGGGTATTTGTTCTTGATGGTCTTCTTGTTCACTGGACGGTAATCAACACAAAGTCGGTCCGTTCCATCCTTCTTCTTCACAAAAAGAACACCACAACCCCACGGAGAAGAACTAGGCCGGATGAGACCCATTCTTTCTTGCTCATCGAGTTGCTTCTTCAGCTCCTTCAACTCTTCAGGTCCGAGCTTGTAAGGACGTTTGCACACAGGTTCCGTGCCAGGCTCAAGTTCAATAACGAATTCAACTGGCCGGGTGCCGGAGGCATTCCTGGGGAGCTCTTCTGGAAAGACGTTCTTGATATTCGCAAACGACTGGAATTTGAGCGATAGCAATCCAATCACCCTTCTCATTGAGAGAAACAGACCGGATAGTATCATCCCGAGCGGCAAAGACAATTACATCCTCAGACGAATGAGTCAATTTGAATCTTGCCTGCTGCACAATCAAGCTGAGCCTTGCTTAGAAAGCCAATCCATTCCGAGAATAAGATCAATATCTGAGTTTACCAAGCACCCATAGAGAAGAAAGGAACTTGTAGTTCGCCAATGTGATAGTAACATCCGGAGCCATCATTTTGGTGTTCATGACAAACCCGAGAAAGAAACCGCTATCGGCTAGCAAATCAATAGTAATGCACATCATGCATGGATGCAAAAGGCTTCGACAAAAATGATAAAGATGCACCAGTGTCAAAAAGAAACTCTTACGGGAATGTCATTGAACGCAAGGTTGAAAGTGCGTTATATCGACTAGAGGGGGGGTGAATAGGCGATTTTTATGAAAGTCTTCAAAACGTGAGAGTTATGAAGACAAACAGTGAAGATTATGCCTATTACTAAGCAGCGGAAGTTAGATTACACTAGGCCAGCCATGGTCATGTATTCAATAGAGTGAAAGCACAATGACAAACAGCTTCAGTGTAATAAGGATCAGGTAGGAAGAAGTTATGAAGCCAAACAGATCACGCATTCACGTTGTGAAGACAAATGATAAAGCAAGCATGCAATGACTTCACAATGAATAACAGTAAGTAGGAAGTGAAGATGAAACCAGTGACACGTTGAAGACAATGATTTGTTGGACCAGTTCCAGTTGCTGTGACAACTGTACGTCTGGTTGGAGCGGCTAGGTATTTAAACCAAAGGACACACAGTCCCGGACACCCAGTCAAGGACACTTAGTCCAAGACACCCAGTCCTCACCGTATTCTCCTTGAACTAAGGTCACACAGACCTCGTCCAATCACTCGTGGTAAGTCTTCAGGCGACTTCCAAACCTTCACAGACTTCGTTCACTGGCAATCCACAATTTCTCTTGGATGCTCAGAACGCGACGCCTAACCGTCTGGAGGATGCACAGTCCTCAAGTGTAATAAGTCTTCAGATCACTCAGACACAAAGACTTAAGTGATGCCCAATTTACTCTGGCTCTGGGTGGCTAGGGCTTTTCTCCTCACTAGGAATTTTTTCTTTCAAAGGCTTCGAGGTGGGTTGCTCTCAAACGACAAAAGCCGTGCACTGAAATCTGAGCAGCCAACGTTTATGGTTGTGGGGGTGGGCTATTTATAGCCACTTGGCAACCCGACCTGATTTGTCCGAAATGACCCTGGGTCACTAAGGAACTGACACGTGTACCAACGGTCGAATTTTGAACTCACACGGCAACTTTACTTGGGCTACAATAAAGC
>NC_053025.1:511739078-511755048 GCF_003073215.2 Triticum urartu | reverse complement strand
GGAACTCCCGATCTATCTTGCGTTCTGGAAGTTTTAGGGTATATGGAGTTATATAGGCAGAAGAAGCACGTCAGGGGAGCCACGGGGGCCCAAAAAGGCAGTGGGCGCGCCCCCCACCCTCGTGGGCAGCTCCCGTATCTTCTGACGTGGGGTCCAAGTCCATCAGGTGTGTTTCCTTCCAAAAATAACTTCTCCAGTTGATTTCGTTCCGTTTCGACTCCGTCTGATATTCCTTTTCTTCAAAACACTGAAATAGGCATAAAACAACAAATCTGGGTTGGGCCTCCGGTTAATAGGTTAGTCCCAAAAATAATATAAAAGTGGAAAATAAAGCCCAATATTGCCCAAAACAGTAGATAATATAGCATGGAGCAATCAAAAATTATAGATACGTTGGAGACGTATCAAGCATCCCAAGCTTAATTCCTACTCGTCCTCGAGTAGGTAAATGATAAAAAAGAATTTTTGATGCGGAGTGCTACTTGGCATAATTTCAATGTAATTTTCCTACTTGTGATATGAATATTCAGATCCATAAGATTCAAGACAAAAGTTCATATTGACATAAAAACAATAATACTTCAAGCATACAAACAAAGCAATTATGTCTTCTCAAAATAACATGGCCAAAGAGAGCTATCCCTACAAAATCATATAGTCTGGCTATGCTCCATCTTCACCACACAAAATATTTAAATCATGCACAACCCCGATGACAAGCCAAGCAATTGTTTCATACTTCTGATGTTCTCAAACTTTTTCAATCTTCACGCAATACATGAGCGTGAGCCACGGACATAACACTATAGGTGGAATAGAATGGTGGTTGTGGAGAAGACAAAAAAGGAGAAGATAGTCTCACATCAACTAGGTGTATCAATGGGCTATGGAGATGCCCATCAATAGATATCAATGTGAGTGAGTAGGGATTGCCATGCAACAGATGCACTAGAGCTATAAGTGTATGAAAGCTCAACAAAAGAAACTAGTGGGTGTGCATCCAACTCGCTTGCTCACGAAGACCTAGGGCAATTTGAGGAAGCCCATCATTGGAATATACAAGCCAAGTTCTATAATGTAAAATCCCCACTAGTATATGAAAGTGACAAAATATGAGACTCTCTATATGAAGAACGTGGTGCTACTTTGAAGCACAATATATGAGACTCGCTATATCATGGTGCTACTTTGAAGCACAAGTGTGAAAAAAAGGATAGTAGTATTGCCCTTTTTATTTATTTTCTTTTTTTATTTGGCCTTTCCTTTCTTTATGTTGCCTATGAGGACAAGTACGATGAATTTGATGAGTTGCCAGCCAAGGGATCACGCACCCTTGTAACAGAGCAGCATAAAATCATCAAAAACCCCAAGTTCATTCGGGGTCAACTTAATGATCCCAGTTCCCCCATGTACATGGGAATTAAGCCATAAGACTAGTCTTTATGCCTACCCTGCAACTTAATTCGTTCAATTTAGAACTGTCGCATGTACTGAATTTGTGAGTTATGGCCGGTTTTCTGTTGATGTAAGAACCGTTAATATGTTGACCTTGATATGATGTCAGCTCAGGCAATGAATATGAACTGTTTTTTGTTATTATTATTGTTATATCATAGAGGTTAGCACACTCGATTGATCTCACTACAGTATGTGTGAACAAAAATATGCAATCTGGTTTGCGAATAGCACACGGTTCCTTGATGAAGGCCGTGTGCCGACAACACCCCGCCACCCCACCCATGATCTGAGTCGTGCTTTCAGATTGGCCAGAACCCGAACCCCACGGATCATACGTATGCACCATTGGATGCTCCCAGATCAAACTGCGGTCCTCATCCCTTTCGACAACACATGCAGTTTCGGTAGTAATTTTATTTTTACGCACAAAATGCACGTTAATCTCAAAAAATATATAGCTAATGATACCTGAAATGCACCAGAAAATCAAACCCGTGGTATAATGGTGATTTCATACAGTGGAAATTTTTATGAGGCCAAATGATGAAGTCACCAGCCACAGGAGTTTGAATTGACACGTCTCCTTTTGGAAAACCATGATCCTTCATGTGAGATGCTCCGGTTTGGAAGGAGCGGTCATCAAAACTTGTGCCAAACTTTACCAATTTTTTTCCATGGGGTCGTGAGAGCACGCACATTGATTTTGATGATGTCCGAACTCCATCTGAATTTCATGTAATTAAAATACCAACTAGCACTAGTGCACGTCGGTCCTAAACAAACGGTTTTGAACCCCTTTCCCCGACGACATTTGAAACCGTCGCCAAGTGAGTGTGATCGATACAGGGGTCCTTCCCACATGACCCAGAAACCGTCGGGGATATGCCCTCCTGGCACGCACGCTCAGCAAAATGAGAACGTGTGCAACCGGCGAGCGCTCAAATACGGAAATACATACGGTAGAGCTAAAAATACAATTATACGGTGAAATTATTTCCGGTCAAAAGTACATCCCACACAGTCAGTCCCCGCTAAACGTTTCCATTCATATGTACGTCCCACACAGTTGCTCCAAGGAAAACATTTCCGTTCACAGGTACATCACACACAATTTTCCTGTTAAATCGTTTGCGTTATTGTATGTATCACACACGGTCCGTAGAAGAAATTGTGTGGCAAAGGCTGTCCATCACACACAGTTTTTATGTGATAAACGTTTGCGCAAGGTGGCCTAACACAAACAATTTTCAAGAGAAAGTCGTGTGTGATTGTTCATTGATCCAACACGGTTTATTCCTAGAAACTATGTGCGTTGCCTAAGGTCATCACCCATGGTATTTTTTCAACAACCGTTTGGAATAGCAAAACCCAATTAGCAGGCTAATTCGCCATTAGCAGGCTAGTTATCCGATTATTCATAATCCATTTATTAATCTAATTGACATTTCATATTAAGCACACAATATATTTCATTTTCATATTAAGGAAGCAGAATTTCATAATTTAAATACATCAGAGTACAACATGATATAGCTTCAAAACACTCAGCTACCCCATTACACAACTGCACCAGCAGCAAGTTCCACATGCAACATGTAGAACCTTTCGAAATTAGCATCATAGATGATATATAGACAGATGCATCTCCTCTGGAAAACTGCTAAAGCGGAAGGCGAATATTGAGACTTCATTCATGTTGAAGGTCTTTGCAACTTTAGGCCAGTGCCTGTGGATGATTTGACCGTTCGTCCTTCGTCCTCTTCAGGAACACTTCAATATTGAACCGTGGGTGTTGTATGATACCTTCCTCGCCTCCTGACCATAGAGGTGTTTTGAGAGTAATCATCAGTGAACTGCTTTGGAAAGGCCTGAAAACAAGGATGTCATAAATATCTGTCTATATTGGAAATGGGGCAAAGGATAAGCAGCTATAATAGTTACCATCTTGTAGTGAACTGATGTCTTCTTCATTATGCAGACAAAGATCTTGTTGTTTTTTGTCGCTTAATTTCTTTGTCCTAACAATCTTCTGAGTTTCTTGATTGATTGATATTCATGGACAACTCATTTCCCCATATGCAAAAAGGGCCGAACTGTGGGTCAAAACCACTGACCAGCATGACCTACATGTGCAAGACCAATTGTTAAAAACCAAAATATTAGAATGGTTCCTGCAATTGCACAATAATGTGCTATTAGAGAACGGACCATGCACGTGCTAACCTCGATTGTAAACCTTAGTGCTTCCCATTGTTTCCCTGCAACACATATAAGGTAGTTAGTCAATAGGTTAAGTAAGGGTTCGCATGCTATCAGTAAAATATGTTGATGAAAAATAAGCACATTGCAGATTCATGAGATTAACTCAAGCCTCACAGAAAACCCATTTACTCAAACCAAGCATGATTAAGAACTAGGAAATATAGCACTTGTATATGTTTCTCATGTATTAAGTGCAACCAAATTAGATTTATTCCTCACATGCACAACAATACAAAATTCTACCCACGACAATTGGACATCGCATTGCAAAATTGAACCAAGCAGTTTACTAAAAACCACAACAAATGAACCAAACAATAACTGAGCACCACATTGCACAATATAACATACTCCTAATAGAAGATCAGACAGTTAACCAAACAGTTAACTACAGCCAATTGTAGCAATTGTATTTGTTTCTCATGTATTTACTATAGCCAAATTCAATTTATTCCTCACAGGGTATACAATAACAGAATGCACAACAACTATTGGACATCGCATTGCAGAATTGAACCAAACAATTAACTAAACACCACTACACAAATGAACCAAACATTAACCGAGAACCACATTGCACAATGTATAACCAAACCAAGCATGCTTGACAACTTGGAAATATAGCAATTGTATTCGTTTCTCATGGATTTTGTAAAGATAAATGATGTCTAACTACACAACCTTCTTCTTGTAGACATTGTTGGGCCTCCAAGTGCAGAGGTTTGTAGGACAGTAGCAAATTCCCCTCAAGTGGATGACCTAAGGTTTATCAATCCGTAGGAGGCATAGGATGAAGATAGTCTCTCTCAAGCAACCCTGCAACCAAATAACAAAGAGTCTCTTGTGTCCCCAACACACCCAATACAATGGTAAATTTTATAGGTGCACTAGTTCGGCGAAGAGATGGTGATACAAGTGGTATATGGATGGTAGATAATAGTATTTGTAATCTGAAATAATAAAACCAGCAAGGTAGCAAGTGATAAAAGTGAGCGTAAACGGTATTGCAATGTGTGGAAATAAGGCCTAGGGTTCATACTTTCACTAGTGTAAGTTCCCTCAACGATACTAACATAATTGGATCACATAACTATCCCTCAACATGCAACAAAGAGTCACTCCAAAGTCACTAATAGCGGAGAACGAACGAAGAGATTATGGTAGGGTATGAAACCACCTCAAAGTTATTCTTTCCAATCAATTCGTTGGGCTATTCCTATAAGTGTCACAAACAGCCCTAGAGTTCGTACTAGAATAACACCTTAAGACACAAATCAACCAAAACCCTAATGTCACCTAGATACTCCAATGTCACCTCAAGTATCTGTGGGTATGATTATACGACATGCATCACACAATCTCAGATTCATCTATTCAACCAACACATAGAACCTCAAAGAGTGCCCCAAAGTTTCTACCGGAGAATCACGACGAAACACGTGTGCCAACCCCTATGCATAGGTTCATGGGCGGAACCCGCAAGTTGATCACCAAAACATACATCAAGTGAATCACGTGATATCCCATTGTCACCACAGATATCCACGGCAAGACATACATCAAGTGTTCTCAAATCTTTAAAGACTCAATCCGATAATATAACTTCAAAGGGGAAACTCAATTCATTACAAGAGAGTAGAGGGGGGAAGAAACATCATAGGATCCAAATATAATAGCAAAGCTCGCGATACATCAAGATCGTATCATCTCAAGAACACGAGAGAGAGAGATCAAACACATAGCTACTGGTACATACCCTCAGCCCCGAGGGAGAACTACTCCCTCCTCGTCATGGAGAGCACCGGGATGATGAAGATGGCCATCGGTGAGGGTTCCCCCCTCCGGCAGGGTGCCGGAACAGGGTCTCGATTGACTTTTGGTGGCTATGGAGGCTTCTGGTGGTGGAACTCTTGATCTATCTTGCGTTCTGGAAGTTTTAGGGTATGTGGAGTTATATAGGCGGAAGAAGCACGTCAGGGGAGCCACGGGGGCCCCACGAGGCAGGGGGCGTGCCCTAGGGGGGTGGGCGCGCCCCCACCCTCGTGGGCAGCTCCCGTATCTTCTGACGTGGGTCCAAGTCCATCAGGTGTGTTTCCCTCCAAAAATAACTTCTCCAGTTGATTTCGTTCCGTTTCGACTCCGTCTGATATTCCTTTTCTTCAAAACACTGAAATAGGCATAAAACAGCAAATCTGGGCTGGGCCTCCGGTTAATAGGTTAGTCCCAAAAGTAATATAAAAGTGGAAAATAAAGCCCAATATTTGCCCAAAACAGTAGATAATATAGCATGGAGCAATCAAAAATTATAGAATCGTTGGAGACGTATCAATAAATTCAATTTATTTCTCACATGGAAGACAATACAAAATTACAGCCTGAAGAATTGAACATCACATTTGCAGAATTGAACCAAACAGTTAACTGAAGATGACAACTAATTAACAAAACAGTTAATAAGTGAGCACCACACTGACACGACATATAGAACATATACACTAGAGCAACAGTATTGCATGGTAAAATTAGATGCACAATTCATTAGAATTTGTGAAGGAAAGGCAGGAGCACACATGTCAACGGGTAAACCGAGCATGCTTAACCGGCGTAGCTAGCAAATGGTAAGGTGCTCCTCCATGTTCTGGGGGCCGGCACGAATGACAGCCATCGCGACCTCATCCGCGCGTGCGGCCGCAATTTGCTTCTTCACTGCCAAATGCTCCTTGAGATCCTGGCTATACTGCGTGCACCCATGGCTAGGGCGGCGCTATTTGGTGGAGGGTCGGTGATTTGTCTGGAAGGTGTCGCGCTCGCACCGGCGGT
This sequence comes from Triticum urartu, assembly GCF_003073215.2. Taxonomy (NCBI): domain Eukaryota; kingdom Viridiplantae; phylum Streptophyta; class Magnoliopsida; order Poales; family Poaceae; genus Triticum; species Triticum urartu. The sequence continues at coordinate 511,748,508 of NC_053025.1, read as the reverse complement.
CGAGGCATGTGGGATGTGGAAGGAGGAGGAGAATGGGGGTTGGGTGTGGATTACCTGCGTGGATATATAGACGAGGCCGAGCAGCGTGAAGGAGGGTCGCCGACGAGGAGGCGGCGCTGTAAGCAAGGAGTGAAGCTTTCAACTTGGAAAGGAAGGCGGAGGGTTGGGGCGGCGCGGGGAGGCAGATATTTCCGCGGAAGCTGAAAATTTGGAATCGCTTTAGCCAAAAAACTGGCGCATAAAGTGTCAGCAGACACGGTCCCTTATTCAGAAATGTGTACGATATGTGGACATCACAAACAATTCAGATAGCTTCACCCGTGTGTGATGAGTTTGAACGTCAAAAGTTTTGGTTTGAATTTCCATGGTTACAGTGGTCATCCACATCATTGCATAATTTGGGTACACAAAGGAGACTACAGGACACCACACTTCTTAATCGAGCAAGTTCAGCAATTAAACAGAGCTAGCTGACCTAAACATACTCTAACAAATTAAAGATCAACGCTCTTAATTAAACAAAACAAAGAGTACTACTACGGCTGGTGCTCGTCGATCTCCGCCGCCGCCTCCATGTCTAGCTCACGCCCGACGGTGGTCTCCTGGGGGAGGGGCTCCAGGGCATCCATCGCCCCATCCTCGGCAAGCATCTCGCCATCCACATCCGCCATCTCTTTGGAAAAGGCCACGACCTGGGCGTGGGTGGACGCAATCTGGGCTTGGACGGGCTCCGTCATCGCAAGGTATGCGGCGGAGGAACGGACGGCTGCTCGAACGCTCTCGGTGATTGCCAGCTCTTCGGCCGTGGATTGCCGACCATTGTCGGAGAAGCTTCGTTTGATTTGTGCGGTGACCGCTAGGAGCTGAGTGTGGGCGGCCTCGACATGGTCGTGGGCGGCCTCCATCGGGGCTAAGGCCGCCGCTGCGGAACGGACAGCTGTTGTGCCACTCTCGCCAGTTGCTATCCCCGAGGCAGATGTTGCTGCCACCACCTGAGAAGCAACAGCGGCCGTTTGGGCTGCCTTTGCCGCCCGATCACAGATTGCGGCCGCGCTCATGCACCTTGTTAGCACGCGGATGGCGGCTACGGCCGCGCTCTCGCCAGAGTGGGCTACCGAAGTTTCCCTGACGACGCGGGTCCACGTGCCCATCTTTCACCGGCGACGATTGGACAGTGAAATGATATTTGGGGAGCAAGCTAGTGTGCTTGAGACGCCAGCTATGGACTTTAGCCGACGCACCTTCTTGCGTAAGCCATAGGTGTACTATACACCGACGGTGCTCCAGGATATTTTGTGCCGCATCTCACACGGTTGCGGATAATAACTGATGCGATCTACTTGATTTTTCATCTTGATTTGAATACATAATGGGGTTCACCAGCGGGCAATGGACTGGTGTTTGAATTGCTAGACCTTTTATCTAGAGTGAACATTGCAACTATATGTGTGTTGTAAAGAATTGGCATTATTCAGGGTTCGTTTGAACATTTTATACATTTAAATTGTTTTCTAGCAATTTCAGGTGCCATATTCAAATTTGACTACATGCACATGCTCGAGTGCATATAAATGGTTGAAAAAATCAAATGTGTCCTTGGGTGCATGCTTAGGTCCCATGCAAGAAATGGGAATGAATTTCAAGACCAGGGCACCGTTGATTGCCGGCAAAACATTGAGATGCCTGGTTTTCAAATTCTAGTAAATCCAAAACCCGTCTGAAATTCATGAAACTTGGCATGCTATCATGGAGCGGCGTCAACATGCCATGGTAAATTTTTTGTCCCATTTGGGGCAGGTTTGGGTATATGCTTCTCACAAACCGGAGCTTCTCATAACAAGCATGATGGTTTCCGGTACGGAACGTCCCACCTTTGGGACGAAAAATATCCATTGCCTTCTTATTGCTTTCAAAATTTTTCTCGTGGTCAACAGACAACGGAGTGTTGTGTGAATTTTTTGTATTTTTCGGGTTCGTTTGGACATTTTATGGTTAACTGAGTTTAATGCATTTATGTGCATAATTCAAATTGAACTACATGCACATGCTCCAGTGCATATAAATGGATGAAAAATCAAATATGTGTCCTTGGGTGCATTGCTTAGGTCCCATGCCAAGAAATGGGAATGAATTTCAAACACCAGGGCACCTTGATTGCCGGCAAACATTGAGATTGCCTGGTTTTTTAAATTCTAGTAATCCAAAACCCGTCTGAAATTTCATGAAACTTGGCATGCTATCATGGAGCGGCATCAACATGCCGAGTAAAAATTTTGTCCTGTTTGGGGCAGGTTTGAGTATATGCTTCTCACCAACCGAGCTTCTCACACAAGCATTGATGGTTTTTCGGTAGGGAACGTCCCACCTTTTGGGGACGAATTGATAATCCATTGCCTCTTATTGCTTTTCAAATTTTTTCTCGTGTCAACATAGAACAACAGGTTGTGTGAATTTTTTGTGATTTTTCAGGTTCGTTTGGACATTTTTTATGCATTTAACGAGTTTTCAATGCATTTATGTGCATAATTCAAATTTGAACTACCATACACATGCTCCAGTGCATATAAATTGGTGAAAAATCAAATCTATGTGTCCTTGGTGCATTCTTAGGTCCCATGCCAAGAAATGGGAATGAATTTCAAACACCAGGGGCAACCGTGGATGATGCCGCAAAACATTGAGATGCCTTCGTTTTTAAATTCTAGTAATCCAAAACTCGTCTGAAAATTCATGAAACTGGCCATGCTTTCATTGGAGCGGCCTCAATGGTTGGTAAAATTTTTGTCCCGGGGCAAGTTTGGGTATATGCTTCTCACAAACCAACTTCTCACAACAAAGCATCATGGGGTTCGTAGAACGTCCCACCTTTGGGACGAAACGATATCCAACCTCTTATGCTTCCAAAAATTTTCTCGTGTCAACAATAGAACAATAGGAGTGTTGTGTCAATTTTTTGTGATTTTTCCGGGGGTTCGTTTGGACATTTATGCAATTAACTGGTTTTCAATGCATTTATGTGCATAATTCAAATTTGAAACTACATGCACATGCTCCATTGCATATAAATTGGTTGAAAATCAAATTATGTGCTTGGGTGCATGCTTATGGTCCATGCAAGAAATGGGAATGGAATTTCAAACACCAGGCACCGTTGATTGCCGACAAAACATTTGATGCCTGGTTTTTAAATTCTAGTAAATCCAAAACCCGCTGGAATTCATGAAACTTGGCATGCTATCATGCAGCGGCATCAAGATGTTGTGGTAAATTTTTTGTCCCATTTGGGGCAGGTTTGGGTATATGCTTTTCACAAACCGGAGCTTCTCACAACAAGCATGATGGTTTTCGGTGGGGAACGTCCCACCTTTGGGGACGAAATGATATCCATTGCCTCTTATTGCTTTCAATTTTTTTTCTCGTGTCAACACAGAACAACAGGAGTGTTGTGTGAATTTTTGTGATTTTTCGTGGTTCGTTTGGTCATTTTTATGCATTAAATGAGTTTTCAATGCATTTATGTGCATAATTCAAATTTGAACTACATGCACATGCTCCAGTGCATATAAATTGGTTGAAAAATCAAATCTATGTCCTTGGGTGCATGCTTAGGTCCCATGCAAGAAATGGGAATGAATTTCAAACACCAGGGCACCGTTGATTGCTGGCAAAACATTGAGATGCCTCGTTTTTAAATTCTAGTAAATCCAAAACCCGTCTGAAATTCATGAAACTTGGCATGCTTTCATGGAGTGGCATCGTCGGTGTCAAAACCGGCGGATCTCGGGTAGGGGGTCTCGAACTGTGCATCTAAGGCGGATGGTAATAGGAGGCAGGGGACACGATGTTTTACCCAGGTTCGGGCCCTCTTGATGGAGGTAAAACCCTACATCCTGCTTGATTATTCTTGATAATATGAGTTGTACAAGAGTTGATCTACCACGAGATCAGAGAGGCTAAACCCTAGAAGCTAGCCTATGGTATGATTGTATGTTGTCCCACGGACTAAAACCCTTCGGTTTATATAGACACCGGAGGGGGCTAGGGTTACATAGAGTCAGTTACAAGGAAGGAGATCTACATATCCGTATTGCCAAGCTTGCCTTCCACGCCAAGGAGAGTCCCATCCGGACACGGTACGAAGTCTTCAATCTTGTATCTTCATAGTCCAACAGTCCGGCCAAAGGATATAATCCGGCTGTCCGGATACCCCCTAATCCAGGACTCCCTCAATAGCCCCTGAACCAGGCTTCAATGACGATGAGTCCGGCGCGCAGATTGTCTTCGGCATTGCAAGGCGGGTTCCTCCTCCGAAGACTTCATAGAAGATTTTGAACACGAGGATCGTGTCCGGCTCTGCAAAATAAGTTCCACATACCACCGTAGAGGGAATAATATTTACACAAGTCTAATCTGCTGACATTCCCCATGGTGTGACATCACACCACAGCCAGGTCTTTATTCGAATCATTTTTCATAACCTGTCTCAACGTGTTTCGCGAGGCGGTTTCCTTGGCATGTCTTGTCGAAGCAGAGATCGTGTCCCCTTATTACGGGATTCCCATTAATACGGACATGGGTAACCCAACCGCGCCATCAATTACGGCGCCTAGGGGATAAGCAAGTTTTAGCAGGCTGGTGGGGGCGCATAGTTTTGTCCGCCCTTATAAAGGGATAAGGTCTCACCTTTTTCTACCCACGCCTTCTTCCTCCTCGCTCATCCATTCTTGCGCACTCGAGCTCCAGCGCCCAAGTCCACATCCTTCTCCTCAACTCTCTCCAAACATGTCTAGAGTGGGAGGCAAGTGGATGGCCTCCTCCGTCACGGAGGGACACATCAAAAAACTACATGGAGCCGGATACTTAGTCGCGGATATCGCGCACCAGCTGCCAACCGCGGGGCAGATCGTCCCTACCACGGAACCTCGCGAAAGGGTGGTTTTCCTCCCCCACTTCGTCCGTGGACTGGGGTTTCCCCTCCATCCATTCGTCCGTGGCCTTATGTTCTATTATGGGCTGGACTTTCATGATCTGGCCCCGAATTTCATCCTCAACATCTCGGCATTCATCGTCGTGTGCGAGGCTTTCCTCCGCATCCGGCCTATGGCTGAAGACCTTCAATATCAAGCCGAAGGTAGTAGGCGGCCAACAAGTGGAATGCGGCGGAGCCATGGTGGGAAAAATGCCCAATGTTACATGGCTCGAGGGCTCCTTCGTGGAGACCATAAAGGGGTGGCAATCGGGGTGGTTCTACATCACTGAGCCGCGCGACACCAACTGGGTGGCAGCCCCCGAGTTTCGATCTGGAATCCCAACGCGGATCACTTCCTGGAAGGAGAAGGGTCTGTCTTGGGGCTCATCGGTGGAGCTGGACGGACTCCAGAAGTGTATCCGGAACATGACAAGCAAGAAACTTAAGCTTGTCAACATAGTCCAGGTCATGCTCTTCCGCCGGATCCTCCCGTGTCAACAACGGGCTTTCAACTTATGGGAGTTCGAACCGGCCCAGCACCAGACTCTGCGCGAGCTCTTCGACATGACGCATACGGACGTCTGGAAGGTGCTGTTCAAAGGCGCCGAGGTCCCCCCTTCTCTTACCGAGGACCGTGGGCTAAGCGCGAAGCGCCCTGCGAATCCGGTAAGCTCTGTACACCGGGTAGGGTATTTATTTCCCATAGCTTAACCATGTGCGGGGTCTGAGCTCCCATGCCTTCTACAGGACTGGGTGGAGACATCGGAGTAGATTAACTGTCCGGCCTCTCTGCCCGAAGACCCTGCAGACGCTCTCCTGACGGAGATGTGGACTCCGGCTCCTTATGAGGTGCCAGAGAAGACCAAGAAGAAGGCCACGGGAACTTGAAAGAGTTCCCGACACCAGGTGGTATCGGACACATCATCCGATAACTCCGAGACGCACTCCTCCCGTGAAAACGAGGAGAAGGAAGATGAAGATTCTCCCCCTCCAGCCGGGGGAGACAAGAAAAGGAAGGCCGCCCCAACCGGGGAGGCCGAAGGGTCCAAGAAGGGAAGGACTCTCCTTCCGGACTGCTCCACCACCGCTGCCGACGGCGAACACGAGTGGCTGCTCAGGGCCAAGCCCCTGGCGAAGTCATAAGTATTCGGATACCAGAGTAACTCATAGCATATTTTGTTGCACTGCTTCTCCTAACGTCGAATATGATTATGCAGTCCGCCCCAAGCCCGTATCGACGTATCCTCGTCGGACGGTTCCTTGGACTCGTCGGACATGAATAGTGATACACTTCCAACCGCCTCCTCTCCTTGCCCTACGGACAATGCCGAGGTATTGTCTCAAGGGGCACTGAGCCGGGGGGAGATAATCCCGGAGGCGCCTCAAGGCGACCTTCCAGACTCCAGGAGCAAAGGGAGCAAGGCTCCTAGGGGCTCCAAGTTCGGCCCTCAGCCAAACACCGCGCCGGAACCTCCAGTGGTTCCGGACTCGGGCAGGCAGCCCCCTTCCAAGAGGGGCAAGCCGTCCGTGCCGGTGACCTCTGTCCATCCAGAGGCACCAGACGACCTGTTGGGAGCGCTTCGCGGCGCTTCCATCGACGAAGAGCACCGCACTATTATGAGTGCAGTGATCAAGAAGGTTCAGTCTGCCAAGAGCGGACTGACTGAAGCCTGTGCCAGCCTTCTAACAGGCTTTAAGGTAAGTATTTGAAATATAGGAAAAATATTACCGCATAGACAGTAGCCCCTGATGCTCTATTTGGTGTTCACAAAGAAAAGACAAATAGAGGATCAAATAATATCTGCAGGAGTCTAATATAAGTATGTCTATATGCGTATGCAGGCTTCGCTGCTGACCTCTGCCGCACTGACTGCAGAGGTCGCCGCACTGAAGTAGAACCTCGAGCGGTCCGAGAAAGAGCTCACCTTGCCAAGAGGCAGCTCGAGGAGAACAAAGGTAAGTAATACCTTGTATATATAAAAAAGAAAATGTGGTTGCGAAATGACAGGATCATCATGAATGTGCCAGGGGCCACGACCAAAGTGGCGACCCTGAAGCAAGCGTTGTCCGAGGCCGAAAACAAAGCGGCCAAGGAGCGCACCGAGCAGGAGAAACAAGAGGCACGTGTGGGCGAGGTGCAGCAAGAGCTCCAGGCTCTTGTGAAGAAACATGAGACTTTGGAGCTTGACTCGAAGACGCGAGAGTCCGAGCTTGCTGTGGCCCTCGAGAGCACAAAGCATGCCAAGGCTGAAGCCCAAAAGGCCCTCCAGGAAATTGAGGCGATGAGGAAGATAGCGGCGGGTAAGGCATTCAATATGCAAAGCAAGCATGTGAAAGTAAAGTACTTGTTACTTACCCGAGTCCGGGGCTCTCCAGGAGCATTCGCAGATTTGCCCCGCAGCGTGTCGGATGCCGCGAAATATTACCAGGCCGAGGAGGGAAGCTCGACGGAGAAGTTGTTCTGGTCTCAGTATACTGGGACCGAACACCTGATGCCTATGAGCGACCAGCTGAAGCAACTGGTCGAGCCGCACAAGGCGGCTGAACAGGCCGTGAGGGGCCTTATAGTCCTGATGTGGCCTAGCGACTCCCTTCCCAACAGCTACTTTGGCCTGGTGAGGCGGCTTGTGGACGCCTGCCCCTGGCTGGAAGTCATCAAGCGGTCCGTCTGCATCGAAGGTGCCCGCCGGGCTTTTGCCCATGCGAAGGTGCACTGGGCCAAGATGGACGCTGATAAGCTGGTGAAGGAGGGGCCGCCGCAGGGCAAGGAGCATCGCCACCTCGAAATGTATTATGAGGGTGTCCTGAAGGGTGCCCGTCTTGTGGCGGACGAGTGTGCGAAGGATGTAATTTTTGAATGAACTTGCTCGTGTGACCCTGTATTATGAAAACTTGTTCGTATGCCCTATGCAACGCTTGTTTGAATTTAAAATATTACCTTCTGTGCGGCTGTTTATTAAATCTGAGAGATGGCCAGTCGTCGGCTTCTGCCCCCATGCCATGAGTGCTGGGGTGTTCGAGATAAATCTGAGCACTCTTTTTCCCATTCTTGGGTCCTTCGAGGGAGGTGCTCAGCACAATGAACAAGGCAATCGGACTATAATGCTTTATCACTCTCACTTAGCCATAGAAGTCTACAATTTTAAATTTTGGTGAAGCCCCTAGTATTTGGAAGGCCGAATTTGGGGCTCTATACACGCCTTAAGCCGTACAAAACCGACTCCTCGCTCTAAGCGGCATAAGTCTTTAAGGACTCGAGACCTCTCGAACAGCGACCAGCTCTCGCCTTATCATGACAGTCAGTTTTAGCTTTCTCTACTGAGGTGCTTGCCCAGATGAACCAGGGCACAATCGCAGTAGTTCTCCCAGTGCTACCTTAGCCAATATAGCGGAACGTAAGGTACCAAAACATGGGAGCCGGGCAAATCCAACTATTGACCCAAGACATGATTCGAAGCTGATGCATATAATGCTATAAGTTCGGGGTGCCGCATTGTTGAAAGTGTTCGGACTTCTCACGCCGTATTACGGGGTACGCTTAAGCCCCTGGCATATTGGTTGTACCAAAGTGTACGAGTGCTAAATGTCGTGAATGAACATATATAAAAAAAGAATAGAGAATGCGGAAATAGTCTAGTGTTATGCATTGTTTATTCAAAAAGGTGCGTCGAAGCAGAATGATACAAGTAGTGCAATAAGCAAAAAGTAGGACTATTTGATATGTCCCTTCCAAGGGCAACCTGAGGAATGGTATTTTAAGCAAGTATTTCACTCGTTATCAAAGACCACCTGGGAGTTCCATGGTGTGACGTAGCTTTCTGCCTCCTTGGTTGTTGCATCGTGTGTCCGGCAATCGTACTGCCAGACGGGGTTTCCAGAGAGTAAAGTCCTAAAAGAGAGAAAAATAACAAAGTGGGAAGCCCCTAGTGCGGTTGAGCCGCGTCTTGGGGCATGCCGTAGTAGTGCCCCCCTCCCCACCTGTGCCCATGGTATTTTCAATGCGTAATTATATACGCGTGGCACGGATTTCGCCGTTTGGCTGGGACTGGGGTGGGGGCCGCATTGCTATGCGAGCTCGGAATGTGCCAGGCGGTCTTGTTGTTGATTACTCCGGACGCGCTTGAAGGTGTCTGGGTCTTTAATCACCAAACTAGTGGATTGCCTTAAGAGACTGCTTTGCGCTTCTGCTGCAAGGGCCGCAGTGTGCTCCCCTGTGCGAAGAGAGTGCTCTGTGTTTCCATTGACTGTGATGACCCCTCGAGGTCCTGGCATCTTGAGCTTGAGATATGCATAGTGCGGTACCGCATTAAATCTGGCAAATGCGGTTCGCCCGAGTAGTGCATGATAGCCACTGCGGAACGGGACTATATCAAAGATTAACTCCTCGCTTCGGAAGTTATCCTGGGATCCGAAGACCACTTCCAGTGTGACAGAGCCTGTGTAGTGGGCTCATCTCCTCTT